>NW_022683823.1:0-3468 GCF_011630105.1 Anneissia japonica | reverse complement strand
GGCTCAGCACAAATAGTGCTATCTAATGGACATGTTATTTCAGGTGCCGTTGTATCTGCAAAATAGACATTATAAAGAAGAGAAAGAAATATACATTATAATATAAAGCTGATTATTATTTAGTTATACATAGCTGTCTACACATCTAATAACCTTCCTAAAATTACCTACTTTCTTTCTACCATGTACTTTATAATACATCAACAAAAAAATCATGTTTACAAGATGGTGTATAGCTAGTGTCTGTGAACAAGATAATTAAAAACAAAAAATCATCACTTGTATGCGTAGATTCCTAATATTGCTAAATCCACTGAAAGATGTGCTTATATCATGTTTTTTTTTAATCAAGTAGTCTTACCAACAACATCCACATAGAAAGAACAAGAACCAGTGTTTCCTTCACCATCAGTTGCATTACACATTACTTTGGTACTTCCACCTTCAAACTCGCTAATCAAAGCCTGATGACTGCATACAACATCAGTTTGTCCCACTGCTATGTCTGTAGCTGTTGGCATGGACCAGTTACCAACAGCAGTGCAGTTATCATTGGCATCAATTGTAACATTGTCTGGGCACATGATCATTGGTGGTTCACAATCTGAAATTATTATTAACATTAGATACCATATCGAAATATTTTCCCAATGGCATGTAATAATGTTTTGGCATAATGTAATGTGTTGTTTAATACAAACCTCTATAGTTGCATATAACCCAACTGAACCCAAAAAATCCTTCTCAGCTACACACAAATAAATTACTTAAGACACTGATCATAAAATAATATTACCAAGATGCATATGTGAAGTGTGACTCCAGGCATTAAGGCAATTAAACCAATGACACATGTTCCCACCATTTATCTCAATATGAATACAGCGAACCTTTCTTTCGTTTTATTAAACTAACCCATTTTTACATTGCAATGTGCACCCTGTTACATCACAGTAATGCTCAAGCACTATCATTACAGATAGCCTCACAATCATCATTATCACCATCATTAACATCACCATCATTATCATTATTATAATCTTTACTGTTATTATCATCAATATTGTATCTATTTTGAAAATAAAAACAGAAAATCATTTTACCTTCTACAGTAATAATGAATGTGCATTGGGCACCATTAGAATTGCAATCAACAGCTGTGTAAGTCACCGTGTTAGGTCCCATCCCAAATGTTGTGCCATTGTCTATATCAGGTATGGCGCTAACATCACAGCAGTTATCAAAAGTAGTTGGTAAGTCCCAATAAGCTATGGCAGAAGACATTCCTGATTCGGCACAAATCGTCACATTGGATGGACATATTATTCCTGGTGCAACAGTATCTTTAAAGGATAAATACAATATTAGTTGTAAGAACAAATCCATTATCAATTCACATGTGCAAACGAAATTCATAAAAATAGACACGAATAATAACTACTACTTTTGGAAATGAGCAGGATATTGAAGTATTTAACCAGTTTAAATTAGGCCAACTATAGTTTTTTTTTTTAATCAATATGAACGTTTAATTATAAGCAAATATTTACAAATCCCATTATTTAAAAAAAAAATTCATTTAAATACAGTTCTAATCCCAAGTAGAATGAGAAACCTAAAACAAGAAATCAAGGAAGGAATCAAGAAAAATTTATTGTTGACACTACAATGAGATACAGTCAACATTTGTGTCCAGCAGCTAATATAATGGATTAATAAATATAACATGATAAAAATTAGTTTAAACTATAGAACCAGAAAATCTAAAAAGAAAGATCAATTATTGCACAAATACTGTGTAACCAGATATTGCAAATTGAGACTTAACACCAAGAAAATATGGCAGGTTTGATATAAAATATAGGCATGATGTCTATCTGCTAAAGTTGCTATTAAATGCGAAAATAGAGTCATACACAAAAGATTAAGTTTGAGTCTAACGAGTTTAAAGGATGTGAAGCTTCATCTAATTTACGTAGGACTGTCTGGTTATACATATCATTAATACCATCTAAATCAGCTTTAATAATTCTCTTTGCTGTTTTCTGTACATAAAAAATCTTGTGTTTGTTACATACCAAGGATGTAGAAATTGAAAGAACAGTTGCCTGTATTGCCTGCCAAATCTGAAGCACTGCACTGCACAGTGTAATTTCCTAAAGAAAAAGTACCAGGACTCAAATCACAGTCAACATCTACAACACTGTCGTAGTTATCGTCTGCTGTTACTGCATCCCAGGTGACATTTGCCTGACAGCTATCATCAGCGTCAAAGGGAGCCAAATCATCCGGGCAAGTCAAATCAGGGGCGTCACAATCTAAAAGTGTATAAAACAATTATATAACACATGTACTGTATATAGGTACACTAGAAAATGGACAAACACTTCTTGAAACAACAAAGCAATCGATTTACCACTTTCCTACTAGTATCTATATAATATAGAAATAAAAATTATTGAGAAAATTAAACACTGATAGCGTTTGCTATCCTAAAACGTTTGTAAATGCATCTTGTGCAATCAATCATTCGGTAATGAAAAAAAGCTAGTTTGCATTAATCTATCATTAAAACCAATTTATACTCAGTGGATCAGAGTAACTTTTTTCGTATTATTCGATTAAATCTGGTAAAAAAGCTGAATAGTACAATTTTTAAATATTGAAATATTGTCTATACTGACAAAGTTAGATTGAAAAATATGTAGGTACAGCAGTGATGTTTTCCCCTACCTGACATGTTATCGTACTGAATACTCAGTACGTCCCAAATACTAGCGATCAAAAATTCGCAAGTGATTCGGGTGGGAATCAAACCCACGACCTCCAGGTAGCCTGAAGTCTTAATCACTAGACCACTGAGCTTGCGTTTGATGACTGTGATGAATACGAACCCTTAGTAGCAGCGGGTACAATAACAAGTCACGTAGGCCAAAACATCACTCCTATGATATTTTCCTGACGCAAATTCATATCTTTATGTAGGTATACTATGCCATAAACTAGTGAAGTATCAAATACACAAAGGGCATCATACGCACCTCTGACAACCACACTGAACTGACAGGTAGTCATGAGATTGTCACAGTCACTTGATGAGTACTCCACCACAGTAGTACCAATTTCAAAGGAATATCCATTGGTATAGTTTGCATCTGCTACAACATTCTCACAACAGTTGTCAGTAACATTGGCTGGCTTCCAAGTAACGCTGGCGTTATTAAGACCGTCATCATTACATACATTCACATCACTAGGACATACGAGATTAGGCGGCAAGTTATCTATAAAAAATAAATTAATAATAATTGACATAATTATGTTATTATTAGAAAAAAAAAACACCAATGCTTTAGTGAAGGATTAATGGATCTTGGTTTAGATACAGAATCGATAAACTTATGTTAAATTGTGAACGGAAGGAAAAAATAGCCAAAAAGAGTAAGACACATTTGTACAACACTACAT
>NW_022683822.1:0-921 GCF_011630105.1 Anneissia japonica | reverse complement strand
AAACCCAGCAAACGTCCGTTTTACGAATAGTCGAAATAACCAATGACCTTTGCATCATCGACCAAGTAATAATGTTAAAAAGTCCGATTGCGTACGTTTTTCAAAGTGATAATGTATATTTTTCTTAATAATAAAATCACATTTGTTACAAGTATTTATTTATTGACAATTCAATCTTTTCCATTTCTGCTATAATAGTCACTATTAATTCAATTTCAACGAACTACCACCAACGCCAGTCGTTAAAATGAGGGCACATGTTTACGATGACGAAATAAAATGTGTGTGGAAGTCAGCAACTTATTTGACACCACGAAGCTAGATTTTCGCAAAGTGCATGTAAACAACACAATTGAGCGATCTAAAAACTACAAAACAGGACAGAAAGGTCCATAAAGTATACATACGTTTTAATGAAAATTAAAACCATATTTTGTTAAATGGAAGAATGCTAGCTGGCGATTAAAATAATTTGTTTTTTATCGAAGGTAAATGTAGCTAGGGCCTAGAGAATCTACTGCTTAGATTGCGATAGAACACGCTGCTGCACTGTTGTTGGTTCGTACTGGTCGGCTAGGTTAGGTAGTGGAAACTCACACCTTCTCTACAGTACGGTAGTTTACAATTTTTTCTGAACGAATACCACTTGGTACTAGAGGTTCGTAAAATACAGTAGATGTTTTATTAAACAAGCCTTTCCACCGTGTGACATCGACGGCCTGAAACTGGCTGGCTGTTTATCTGGCTCTAACTTGGAATCGAACGCAATTAGGGGATTATCGTATCATGTTTCAAGACGGGTATATCCAGATAAAGTTCGACGTGAACCAGGCTTATATCTATATACAAGTTTTGCAATAACCACCTATTAATTCAAGGTTCTATAAATTTACACAACTGATGAAAATTCGCACTTGTAGT
>NW_022683821.1:0-1039 GCF_011630105.1 Anneissia japonica | reverse complement strand
CAGACTGTTTCATGCTAATGCAATCTTCAGGAGTGAGAGAATACAAGAAAAGGAGTTGAGTTTCCCCAAGGTACTCAAAAGCATCTTCTGGAGCCAAGCAAACAACAATCTCCCGGAAACTAACTCAGCTCCCGAAAATTTATGATATTAATGTAATCAATTTCTTTCAATGTGATAGTATAAAAGTTGGTTTCCGGTTGATATGAAGACTTTTCAACAAAATAGTACAAACATGTTGAAATTATTAAAACATCAAGCAAGACTGTACGTACAGAACAGGAAAAATTGTACAACAAAAATTTGAATGCAGATAAAGAAATTACAGACAAGTTCTCACACACAATTACATGTTTAATTTCAAGAAAACATATCTGACTGCATGGTAATTAGAAACAAATAATAATTTCAATTCCAAACATGAGTGCACCCTACTTGTTTGAACCCTGTAGTGTTGAGTATTATTAGATAGGACAAGACAAGACAGATCTACGAATTCAGACACATTTATATGTTGCAGTAGCTATAAGAGGGGGCAGCTGGGGTTTTGGTCCAATAGAGTTCCAGGCCACTACACTGAAAAAGTGAATTAACCCTTTCCAGTCTGCCCCATTACCATTGCCTGAGAGTGTACCAAAGCTGGGAAATTACATACTCTTCACTTAATGTCGGGTTTTTACTGGGCGCAGGCAATTTATTTGGTCTCAATACAACTGGCCCTCTACAGAAATACTCCTACATCACACTTAAAAAGTCCTATAGAGGGCAGCCTAGCTATAAAATAATTATCACGAAAGCTATACAGGGCGTACGTACGACGCCCCTTGCTATAAAGTATGGAGGCCATACGACTGGAAAGGGTTAAAAAAGTGATAAAATGTCATCTATTTTGGACAAATAATCGTTCAGGCATCTAAAATCAGGGACTGCAATAAGATTTAATTTATGCAGTGGCTAAGATGTCCGACTGGGGGGGGGGTTAAGTGTTTATGGTGCGCAGCGTTATCTGAGGGCCAAAGGCCCGAGCCGGGGGTAGGTATGG
>NW_022683820.1:0-592 GCF_011630105.1 Anneissia japonica | reverse complement strand
CAACAATGCTGTGGGAAAGAATGGCTGGATCTCAGTAGAGATACAAAAATGATAAGCTACAGCTAAAAAGTAGACGTAAGTAAACAACCAGAAATAGAACCAGAGCTTTTGGACAACACTAGTCCTTCCTCAGTGGCTAGTGAGTGAGGGTACAAAAAGCGAGATAGTATAAAGTGAGAATTTCATGGAAGCATGATTGGAAACAATAGGCTGGGTGAGATTAGAATAAACAGCCTAAACAAGTAAACAGGAAGGCCAAAACTAAACTTTAGAGGCAAGCCTCAATAAATAAGCCAAATGATTTATCCCTGTCTCTTATACAATTGAAATGCCATTGGTTTAATTTAGTGTACTTGGAGAACGTTCCTAATATTGAGTCCAAATGGTGTGGTTGTTTTAAGTAAAAGTTCCCAGTGATTCTCTTTATCTTTGCGATTTTTGTCGATCAACTGGCATTATGGTCAATTGCAATCACTCTGAAATTTGAAATTGAATGACCAGCTAAATTGAAATGTTCGTCTACTGGCTGATCAAGCTTAGATGTTCTGATAGCTGATCTATGTTGTGTCATTCTCATACGGAGAGTGTTTTT
>NW_022683819.1:0-3340 GCF_011630105.1 Anneissia japonica | reverse complement strand
CCTATTCCAAACCATTTAACTACAATGTACTGCATTGTGAATGCGTCATCGGCGTTCCATACATACACACGCATTGGCGGCCGTTCTGGAGGGCGGCCGCTATAGGTAGCGGCCGATATGGGCCTAATTCCTAGCTAGGCCTACTACGTAACTCAGGGTAGGCTAGGGCCTAAGGGTACCTAGGCTAGGAGAGGCACAGTAGTAGGCATAATTTGGGGACTCACTAGGCCTAGCTAGGCCTTGGGAGGCTAGTAGTAGGCATTGATTACATTTTCTTAAAAAAAACAACCAAAAAACAGCATTTTTATACTACACACCGTATGACTACGGTATTCGTGACTATCTAGGTCTAGCCTTACCTGCCGATCTTGTTGATGTCTGGTAAAATGCGAGCAAAGATCGTGCGCATGCGAGCAGACCAACCACCGCCGTGTGTAAGACAATTCATGGACAATTCATAAAATTCGGCTCTGATAAAATTTTGTATATAGCGCCCTCTATGTAAAATTCAGGAAATTTTGCATTTTTTTTTTTTAAATTGTAGTGGGTGAACATTTTCTATTTTCACTCTGACGTAATTTTGTTATTACTGGTAAATCTTCTAACTTTATCTTAGGAATAAATACTGATGATCTTTGCTTCATATATTTTAACAGAATAATTTTAATCGCAAAGTATTCAATATGCCGCCATGAAATGGAAAACATGCCAATCTTTTGCATGTCTTCAACATCTGCAAGACAAATACCGATTCTTTTAACTTAATTATTAGGATACAATCCTAAATATTGTGTCCAAATATTGAGAAGTTTAAAACATTTTGCAAACTAAATTTCTCAATCGTTTAAACATCGTGGTGCTCCAACCCTGAGTATAATACATATTATCATCAAGTTATACAACATTAACCACCTAAATTGCCATTCAGGAAAATCAGAGTTGCTGCATAGGAAAATTGTTTATAAAATAAACTTATTGAGAAAATAAAGATGAGGTCTTCCGGGCGTCAATCTTATTGGAGTCACTGACTGAAACGCTCACATATAAGTGGAGCTGTGGTTAAGCTGGTAAAGCTTGTAGGTCGCAGGTGGTAATCCATAGTAAATACTATTCAAATCAAGCTAATATTTTCTTCTTCACACTGTATTATATACATATATGTGTTATATATTTTAGAAACTCTGGCTCAGAACACGCAAACGTGAGTTAAAGTCATCCATATCTATACAAATACTTTCAACAATACGCCCTTTACCATCTGAGATTTCAAATTTGTCACGTCCGTGAAGCAGACGAAGGTTGTCGATCGCTACAATGTCACCTATTGCGGGGGAAAAAACAATAATTAATTGAAAGTAGGTCTAATTTATGAAAAACAGTTACCACTTGTTGGTAATATTTCGAATGTTTATTAGTTTTAAATTTTATATTTTCCTAGAATGTTATATCCTAGATTTACAACCACCACCATGATTAAGCGCTTAGGCGAGATATTTTATACCTTGTTTAGCGAACCCGCCGCCCGCCAATAATGCTGATTCCGAATAAAAATAAAATTTTATTTTTGGCTAATTAGCGCACCCGCCGCCACGAAAAATTTGAAATACTCGTCCCGACGTATCAAACTCATCATATCCAGCCTTTTACTGTCATATCTTAACTACGCCTCTGGCAACCATTATCTCATTAAAAAAAATCATCATTTAAGCGTGCGATACTTTCACTGTCGAAAGTTCAGAGCATAGGACACAAGATACTCCATTGTTTACATAAATTTACATAAATTTGATTTCTTATATTAGTTTAATATATGTTTGTTATGTTTCAAGTTTCTATCGGGGGTTGTAGTAGTGAAGCTGCAAGTGAAAATGTAAAAGAGAATTAAAAATAACAGTAGCAATAATAAGTAGCATTAATAGACTTAATCAATGAAGTTTCATAAATAATTGATAATTCTACACTTGCCTTCCTCAATCATAGCTTCTAGAAGGTATTCTTGGGAGTAGGCCATGGAGATAAATTTAGTCAATGCTTCGTAATACGCTGGCATGTCATCAACAGAGATGTTAGTCAAATACTCTGTCCGTGCATATTCATTGTATGCAATCTTGTCAACATCACCGCGCCAATTGACTCTTCAGATTAAAACAATACAATAATTATTATTTTGATTATTAATTTAATTGTAATGATAATATTAGGCCTAATAATAAAATGATTATAAAAATTAATAACAATACAATATCATTATTATTATTATTATTATTATTATTATTATTATTATTATTATTATTATTATTATTATTATTATTATTATCAATATTACATAGGCCTACTATTAATATAAAACTTTCGTTCAAATAGTAGGCCTAATTTGACCGTGTGAATGGAAGCTTCTGCTTATGCTACAGTATAGTGTTTTACCAGTTTTACTCTCTAAGACTACAAACGTTATTTTGAATTGAAATGTTTACCTTATAACCTGTGTATTACACCTGTGATCAAATTGTGGCCCAATATCAAATCCATTCATTTCGTAGTTCAGTATACCAGTAGATAACAACTTGAATGCAGTTGGATCATTCTTCTTGAGATCTTTTGCCAATTTAAACCCATCAACCAACCAGCTTTTACCACCCGAGGGCGCACATTTTATTCCATGCAGAAAAACAATCTATAAAAACAGAAGTGATGTGTTTAATTGAAATATTGATGGCTATAAATAATGTCTGTATCCCACCTTTTTTTAAAAGACTGTGGAAAATCTTAAACATTGAAACGAAAAAAAAAAATGAATTGCTCATAAAAGGCGAACTGATAAAAGATCAACATTAAAAATGAAACGGATAGAAATGATCAGTTTTTTTTCTGATCTACATTCTTCGATCTTACAAATATTCTAGCAAATTTCACTAACCACAGGTTTACTCTTCTTATATTGCCTTTAACGTTTAGCAAAATTTGTTGATGAAGACAATTTGAAAATTTATGTTTGGCATAATAATTCGTATTACCCCTGGAATGTTGGCTCCATACGTGTAGTCTGTGTGCAAAGGTAACTCCTTTGAAGTATAACCCAAAAAGAATGGATCTGCTTTCGATTCGACTCGTGAAACAACACTAAAATGAGAAATAAATCTTGTTTATTAGTAGCCATCTAAAAGTAAATGCAACAAAATATGGTAAATCGATCCTTTCTTTTTATTAGACTTATCAAATTCATTTAGACACATCATGTGAAAAGTATTTTCAACAAAAAATCTATAGTACTATAAATAAACTCACCCTTGCGAACCCATCCTGAGTAGCAGAACACCCTTGTTGACTCCTAAACAGAACT
>NW_022683818.1:0-3571 GCF_011630105.1 Anneissia japonica | reverse complement strand
ATACATTACGAATTTGTTTATATAATATTTGATTATATCAAATATATATTTTTTGACTATATTAGAACACGTTATATCGTCATTGCGGACTTATAAAATCCGCATACGCCTTAAAACTAAAAGAAAATGCATATGTTTAGAGTCCGTACTGAGCCCAAAAAATCCGCAATGAAAATATAACGTGTTTTAGTTTATTTTTGTTAATATTAAAACTATTTGTATTTAGGTCTGGATTGATGCGGCTAAACAAATATTCTACTCTATAGGGGCTGGATTTGGAGTCCATGTTGCTTTTTCAAGCTACAATCAGTTTCACAACAACTGCTATTTGTAAGTGCAATATTTGTATGTAAATAAATTTAAAACATTTTTTAAAGTACTTTTTAACGCGTGATTCTGTGTGAAATGGCCACCAGCTCGACAATTTTCGACCCAGTACAATTTCATTTTGGGAATTCTGAATGTCAACAAACAAACCATGTCTTCGTTAACAATTACTCATAGCATACTGTTGTATAGTAACACTCTATGTGGTAACATCTTTAATTTAAACATTGAGTTGGGCACTTAACCTAACCATTTTTTTTTTAAATCTTTAAAGTCCAATGAGACGTAGATGAACACATTTCAATTTAGCCGATTTACAGCCAAAACTAATGTGGTCTATGCACGGGTGTTGTTTATTATAGTGGCTCATCTAAAAGAGGTACCGATAAAGAATTTTTTTTTTATTCCACTCCATTGAATACCCTAGCTGAAAATTTTCAGAACCTCAAAATTATCATTAAGAGTAGTTAAAATAATGTTCAAAATGAGCCGAATCCTGACATAACCTCATTCCTCAGCTAGCACTTCCTCACTTTTCTATCGCTCCACCATCACCCACTTCAAGGGCGGATCCAGAGATGTCCAAAATGGGGGCCGAAAGTGGAGTTGTTCGAGACAGCACTACCCTAGGGAGACCGGGGGCATGCTCCGGCGAAATTTCTGTTTTCTAAAATAACTTGAGGCATTTTCTGCGATTTTTTTTTTTTTTTTTTTTTAACTTTACAAAAAGGGTGCGGGAAGTCCGGCCCCCTAAATCCGCCCCTGCTTTTTTTCCAACCCCAATATAATTTAGGTAGACAAATATTTTAAGGGTTTATTTTGAATTGAAAGCTAATAACATACTTGTTTGTTTGTTTATTGTTTGTCCACACACAAAATATAGTAAACATAGTAAGTTGAAACTTTCAACATAAAATACGTTTTAAATAATAAAACGGATTGAGAAGGAGAGGGAGGAATAATTAAATGAAAGTGTGTTGACGGAGACCAAGATAAGTTTGACAACAAACTTTACGGCATGGTCACCGGTCAAACTCGGATTTACCAAAATAAACAAAATATTTAAAAAAAAACCCCGATTGAATAATGCAATAAAAAGGTATGAAAATATTATGAACTATAGATAATTACAGGTATTATATGGAATGCAGATATGCTGCAGTCAAGTATGTTCATATACATACACACATCACCACATCATATATATATATATATATATTATATATATATATGCATATATACACACACACATATATATATTATATACGTATAAATACATAATACTCACACATACACACACATACACATACATACATAACTTAAATAAACAAAACAGCAATTGAAATATTTAATTATATTGTTTCAATAAAGATATAAAGCTATTTAGTTAATTAGAACTATATTAAGAATTTGTTACACGAATGCACAAACAGGAACAACAATAATATACTTATTTGTATTTTTTTTTGTAGTGACGCTATGTTAACGAGTAGTATCAATTGCATGACCAGCTTCTTGTCTGGTTTTGTCATATTTTCTTACCTCGGGTACATGTCAGAAAAACAACAGCGACCTATAGACCAAGTTGCTACTGACGGTATGTTTCTATCGATTTATTAATTTAACTTAATAATCCTTTAAGTAGAATAATATTATCATATCATATAGAATCATAGATTCATATAAAGAGTACTTCGAATAGCAAATTATTTAAATCATACAGCTTACATTATTGTCTGTATACGTTTTTTGAAAGAACAAATTTTATAAGAACACTGAAATTGCTTAAAAATAATAAATAAGAACAAATTGTGACATAATTAAAATGTCAAATGAGGTTTTTATATTTAAGATAATAGAAAAACCAACAATACTTACCTGCACCGAAGGTGCAGTAAGCATGACTATGTAATACCATCTATAATACAGTACAGTAATTATATTTCTATGTTTGAAACGTGTGTAAAATTAGAACAAAATAAGAACATTTTGAGCTGGAAATTTGCCAAAAATAAGAACACTGAGTTCTTATAAAAATTGTATTTGTTAACATTATCACATAACAGTTTTTGAAACTTACGGTACATTATCCGACTTTTAATACATTAACTATTAATTTAAAAAGAATAGTATTCAGATTTCCTATCGTCAGTACTGGTGTAAAATTAAATGAGGTCAAACCTGACATTCAAAATATTAGGCAAGGATTAAGTAGGCTACATTAGGGCATTTCGTTTGGGACGCCCATATTCAGGGGACACCCTACTAAGGGGACAGTTTTGGCGTAAAGGGGGAAAAGTTATTTTAACACTACGGTTAAATTTATGAGGCATTTCTATGGCACGGACCTTATGTGATTATAGAAATTGTAACCCTGTTGACCCATATTATCTAATCAGTGGTTCTTCCTGAAAGTGCTCCATTGTGTATTTAACTGTATTTAATATGAGTGAATTTCAACGACAAAAATGTGGTAAAAGCTATAATATTGATAATACCTCATACATATTTTATTGTTGAAAAAAAAACACATTACAGTAGTCATTACTTCATCTTAGGAATATTCGGTTTATAATCTATTTTTTTTCATAGAAATACAATTATGAATTATATAGATTATGAAAATTACAATGGTTGTTGAGGATTCACCACTATCTACAGTTCCTGGACCTGTCTTGAAGGTGAATCCAGAGTTATTTCAACCAACAGGATCCACAGTATGGTCGATCATATTTTTGTATTATGATGATTTATGTAATGTACAGGTCCTGGGCTTGTCTTCGAGGTGTATCCTGAGGCCATTTCAACCCTTCCGGGATCCACAGCATGGTCAATCATCTTCTACATTATGCTCATCACGCTTGGCTTAGACAGTTCGGTAGGTGATATTCCATAGCCTTAATAATCATAATCATTGTCATAGTCATAATAGTCATACTCAATTCAATCATAATTATAATAGGTATATAATACTGACAGCATCCTATTATTGATATAGAATTTAATTTATGTCGTACTAGCTGGAATAGACATGATATTCTGGATAAACCATTAAACCCCCGACATGGCCAGGTCATTTCCGATTACGTTCGACTAACTGAACTAGCATAAAAATTAAAGACACTTAAACAAGGATAATGCACCATTTTGTAGGAAATATTGAAAGTAATTCTTAACGAAATAATTGTTCATCACAACCAATTCCAAAAAACTATCAGAATACGCAGAAAATAAAAAAAGTAAA
>NW_022683817.1:0-760 GCF_011630105.1 Anneissia japonica | reverse complement strand
CATAGGAACGTTGACGCCTGCAAGGCTCTGGTTTGTACTTTTTAGTAGCATTGCTTCATTAACCCAATTTATAGGAATTTCACACTAGGAATTCCCCTACGATTGATCCAAACTCCCCGACAATTGGGTCCAAGTTCTTTGACAAGGGGTATACACCCGAATGTTGGGGCCGAATCGTCGAGGTAGCCCAGCCCTCCCCACCCCCTCTTCCTGGTGGGGGAAAAACTTCAATTTGTCAAGGAATTTTTGTATTAAAAAATAATATTTAATAATAATAATAATAATAATAGATGGATTTATATAGCGCAAATAAACGAGGTCTCTATGCGCTAGACAATAATGAACAATAATAATAATAATGAATAATATTTACCCAGCAGCAGGCTGACTAGGTTCTGTTTCTGTGGAGTTTCTTTCTTTTTGGTAACATTTTAAAAGGCTATTATTGGCAAACTACTGGACGGATTTTATTAAAACTTGTCTGAGTAGGACCGGTGCCACCTCCCATTTATGGCGGGGTGTTCACAACTTGTGGTCAAGGGTCACATTGGGGTCATTATGGTCAAAAAACCAAAAATCGTATAAAAGACTACTTCTCTCACAAACAACATAGCACAGTCTTGTCCTCTGCACATATGCATTGGTATAAGGCAGAGTCTATAGGTATTTTTTTTGTTTTTTTGGCAACATTTCAAAACGCTACTAGTGCCAAAAGGTTGGGCTGATTTCAACCAAACCTGGTCAGTAAAACCAGTGACTG
>NW_022683816.1:0-628 GCF_011630105.1 Anneissia japonica | reverse complement strand
TGGTGATCTGTTTCATCGATCAAGCTGATTTTTTGGTATGCTAAAAGATTCCGCAATAATCATGCCAAGAAAATTATTCTATAGGGCGACCTTACTAAATAACGAGGCCGTGTTATATGTCGTGTGTGACGCGAATTGTGACGGGTGACGCGAAACGCGTAGGCTAGTCCTGATAGGTAAATGACGCGTGTAATTTTATCAAAGAGGGAAAATATGACGGAATTTATTTTGAATATTATTCCACCTAAGGGCATGTGCAATTTTGTTAATACAGTCCTTTTTTGTCATGAGATGCCATAGCCGCAAGCTAGGCTTAAAATGTCACAAACTATAATAGATTCATCTAGTGACATTCCTCCTTATGTGAACAGTAAGTCACACTGTTTTCATACTTCTCTACTCTTATCGTTCATTCATCATATACCGTATTCCTGTACATGTCTCGAGTGTGTAAGCATACACTTGCCGTAGGTTGAAGATGTGTATCTGTAGTCAAGGTTTAATAATCTCCAACCAGGCTCATACTTTTAAGTGTGAAATATCATGCTAGACACGAAGGCGTTTAAGGTGAAGTGTCTGCAAGTACCATATTATTGGAGATAAAACACAATAATGAAATCGTACAGTA
>NW_022683815.1:0-1283 GCF_011630105.1 Anneissia japonica | reverse complement strand
CAACATTGTTTGGGGCAATACTTATTTATCCAATATTAACAGACTTCAAGTTCTCCAAAAAAAAAGTTATTAGACTTATATCTGGCACTCCACCACTGTCTCACTCCTTTCCCATGTTCTCCAATTTAAACCTTCTCAAACTCCCTGATATTAACCATATTCAACAAGGTACTTTCTTATACACTGCCATTAATTCTATTCTCCATAACCATCTATGTAATATGTTTACCCTAAATCACTCCATTCACAATTATCATACTCAATCCAGAAATGATATTCACATACCTTATCATAACACCAACTATTTTCAACACAATATTAGATACACTGGTCCTATACTCTGGAATAATTTACCATCCTCAATTATAAACTCAGTTTCCGTGAAGTCTTTTACCAATAAGTAATAATCATTATTATTATTATTATTATTATTATTATTATTATTATTATTATTATTATTATTATTATTATTATCATTATCATTATCATTATCATTATTATTATCATAATCATCTTCATTATTTTTCATTACTATTTTTTTTAATTAATATTATTATTCATATTATTATTATTATTGTTGTTGTTGTTGTTTGTTGATGTTGTTGTTGTTATTGTTTATTATTATTATTATTATTATTATTATTATTATTATTATTATTATTATTATTTTGGAATAATCTTCCGACTGACATTAGAGATATCTCAGATCCTAATCTTTTTAAACGTGAACTCAAGACTTTCTTGTTTGCCTAAGCCTCTTTTTGCTGCTTTTAACCCAGTCAGCAGCATGCTGACTTTTTTTCTGGCAACATTTTAAAAGGCTACTAGTGGCAAGCTACTGGACCGATTTAATTAAAACTTGGTCAGTAGGACCGGTGCCACCTTCCATTTATGTGTTGTTCATAACTTGGGGTCAAAAATCACAAAAGGGGCATTAGGGTCAAAAATTCAAAAATCGTATAAAAGACTACTTGTCTCACAAATAACGTAGCGCAGTCTTGTCCTTTGCACATGTACATTGGCATAAGGCAGGGTTTATAGGGTGTTCAGGGATAAGTGGTCAAAGGCCATTAAGGGGTAATTTTTTAATTTTTTTCTGGCAACATTTCAAAACCCTACTATTGCCAAACGGTTGTGCCGATTTCAAACAAACCTGGTCAATATAACCGGTGACACCTCTCATACGTGGGGGTGTTCACTGCTTGTGGTCAAAGGTCTTTCTTTTTACCATAAATCTGCAACGACAGGTCGCTGGACTTCGGGGTGAACGGTGAACTGTAGCT
>NW_022683814.1:259480-262116 GCF_011630105.1 Anneissia japonica | reverse complement strand
CCCCCCCCCCAAATTCAAGACTTCTAGATACGCCACTGCCTATAATTACCAAATAGTTTCGAAGTACAGTGCAGAATATAGTTCAGGTCTAACTAATGCTATTATTCAACCAATAAATCAGTCAATTCATGACTTGATTGCACAGAGTCTCGAACAGACGCAGAGTGTAAACGGTCGGGTAGAAACGGGACGAGTAACATTGTGCAGGATTAAACCAGCAACGTTCCCTGGCAAAAATGTTAGGAATGGGTTCCATAAACTAATGGCATTTAACCACATTCAACCTACCGCACTAAAGAGGCAAATCGATATATATTTCCAAAAGACTTAAATAAATCAAATTATATTTATCACGAGTACGTTAAACATTTTGTTTAAATCTGGTTACATCCGGTTTTTTTTTATTTTTATTTTTTTTATTTTCTTTTTTTTTTATTAGTTCTTTAACACAGGCAATATTATTTGTAAGTAATCGATTGAGTTATGTAAAACAATTTTTACATTTGGTTAGTGAGCCACATAACTTAATTAATGTTCAAGAACAGCTTATTAGAGATTATTAGAGTGCCAAAACTTAGGCCTACAACGTTTCCAGACTTTTCAAACCATTAAAGATACATTGTTTCCAATCAGTGGGTACTTTGTTACCACGAAAATTCCTTAAAAACAAATGAGAATAAACAGTATGATTATTGATAAAAAAAAAATAAAAAAATAAGCCAGTTAGAACACAAGAGTAAAGCTGCCTACAATTATTTCTTTATACTTTGAATCCTGTTGCCCTGGATTTTGTTCTCAATGATGAAAAATGAACTCCGCTCATTATTCATCATAACGGACTTAGAGTCCCTAAATGAATAAAAACGACGCACACTATATTATATTATCTGCAAAAAAAGTATAACTCCCTGAATAAACTATATATGCTTAAGAATCAAAATGCATTAAAAGTTGAATTGCAAATTCAACTTTTAATGCATTTTGTTATTTTCCAATGACCTACTACTTGTAAGCCTAACTACCACTGGTCTTCAAAGGTTAATCAACTAAGCTAATGCATATATTTCATCTCATGAGTTATGCTTCAACCCCAGTAAAACTACATGTATTATATTTGGCAAGAACACTCTTTACCCTGATCCATCATGGTTTCTAAATGAGTGCAAACTAAATGTCACTGAAATAATGACCTACCTTAGCGTTATTCTCTCAAATAATCTGAAGTCCACAAAACATTGTCAAAGGGTTAGAAAATGTTTGTATATGTCATAATAGTACCTCAACAGATGTTAAAATCCATGTCTAGGAGATTGTCATGCTACTTTAGTGTATGGGTGACAATGCTTAAATGTCAATGACATTACAATGTAAAAATTAGAGACTACTAAAAGCAAGCTTATTAAAGCATCAATTGGTTTAAATAAATATTGTAAAACAACTCCATTACTACATAGTATGAATATATCTAAAAACCGCACCATAGTGTCGACATTTCAACTCAATCTAATTTGTCAGATTTTTCATAATGACTCTAAATGTAGGTAGTTTTATACCCACTTGCTTAACATCGAGGCTAATGATAACAATGCTCTTAATACAACATTAGTTGATCGTATAAAACGAAGTGTTAATAATGATTTTCTTTATAATATTTGTTTAATAATAAGTACCAATTTAAACACGAATTGAAACGGATGGGGTGTCAGAACCATAGGATATGTGATAGTGTTAACAATTTAATGGGGAGAGATATGTTAATTAATAATGAAAATTTGATATCAAGCCTTTGCTCAAAAGTTTTTGAATAAGTATTGTGTATGTTTATGTGTGCATGTTTGTATGTGGGTGTATGCATGTGTGTGTATATTTGTGTATATATATATATATATATATATATATATATATATATACATATATATATGTGTGTGTGTATGTATGTGTATATATATATATATGTATATGTATATATATATATAATATATATATAGTGATTTTATTGAATAATTATTATTGTTGCTATCAATTACTCATTCCTATGCACATGATTTTATGTATTTTAATGTGCTTTAATATTTTGTTTTTTTCTTTTTTATACCCTCCATTTATTGGAGGCGATTTTGAACAAATTGAAATAACTTGAAATATAATTGGCTTATATTTAAGGAGCTTTTGAAGTCTTCTTTGTCCATATTCAACCAAGGCATGGGATCAATATTGTATTAAAACAGAACTCAGCTTCAACCAGACTCGAATCTGGGACTTTCCATACATGTCGAACACCATAACCACTTGGACACGAACACAATCAAGCGCGAGGTAGAATTTTACCTGCTATCTTTTTTTCTTAATCGTGTCTGACGTCACATGTAGATATAGCGCTAATATCGCACGTGCCTAGACGTCCCTTCTATGCATTATTTTCAGCCTTTTTGAACTCGGGACCTTTAGCATATATGGCGAATGCCATAGCAACCGGAATTACTAAGAAGGAATTGTGGTTAAAGTGCAATGTAGAATTTGAATTTTATGGTGCTAATATCGCACGTAACTAGACTACTATTTTCAGCTTCCTGGATCTCGAATAAGATACTTCCAACCGCAACTCGAACACGGGATGATTTGCATCCACGGCGAAC
>NW_022683814.1:249323-258931 GCF_011630105.1 Anneissia japonica | reverse complement strand
CGTTCCTTGCCTTTTTCTGATTGGTCAATTTGTCAAGTTTGATTGACACTTTGGAAAGATCCATTTGCACACAGACTTGTATTAAATGTTAATGTTGGTAGTTTTTTAGAACATTATACATTCAAGATTTTTTTTCTAAACCTTGATAAAATAATTGTAAAATAAAAAATACAAGATCATTATTTACGGGGGGAAATGGAAAACCATGATGTATTGAATTAGATAGGTTCTAATTCAAAATCACAACTATCACTACCAATGGAGGCTTAAACTATAGACGACCTCTGTAAGCCCCCCCCCCCAGTGGTGGTTGCCAGGTTATCGGAAATTTTAATTTCAAATTTGGCGAAAATGGTGTATACTACCAGTATGATTTTTTTTAATTTTGACTAATAATAGCCTTTTGTTTTTCCTGTTAATATGAAAATATGTTTTTCCATATTGATATTTGATCGATGTTTCTATTTTTTGTCTTTCGGTGTAAATGATGTGTGTACTTTTAGGAAATGTGGTAAGTGGTGAATGATTATTATTTTTATTATTATTTTTATTATTATTTTTATTAATATTTTATTATTATTTTTATTATTATTATTATTATTATTATTATATTTATTATTTATTATTTATTTATTTATTTATTTATTTATTATTTATTATTTATTATTTATTATTTATTAATTATTAATTATTTATTATTATTATTATTATTATTATTATTATTATTATTATTTGTTGTATTAATGCTATACGTGGGCGACATTTTATGCATAAAAACATTATATTAGGGTGACAAAAATAAAAAGGCGACAAATAACTGTCGCCATATTATATATATATATTACCTTGCAATACTTGAGCTGGTCTATTAAGCATTTTTTATTCTTAGAATGTACGGAGATAACACTAAAGTGATCCTAAGAGTGGTTGTTTTAAGCAGCTATGTAAAAAAAACCGCCTTAATTAAAACCACTGATCAAGTGCCAAAATGTATTGAGCGCTGTTAGTTAGCACTGCTGTTTGCTTCCAACTAGGCTAGGCTACTAGGCCCCTATTCCCTAATAAATGCCAAATCATTGTGTTTGTTGTTTTTAGCTTTCAAGTATTGGAAAGAAATAGATGTTACAAAGTCGATTTTTGAAACATGTTTCTCTTTAACGTTATTATGTAAAACAAGGCTTTGTGTCCTGCTAACCATCTTGACTTGCCTATATAACTACTCCCGCCAATAGACCGTCACGTACCTATCTTTGGGTGTTGGATATACTGTAGTAAACAATACATGCCAACACTCCCGTTTTGGCCAGGAAATTCCTGTTTTGGTAAACTGATGCCTGGTCAATTTTTTTTCTCACGTTTTTTCACATGGTCTCCCAGTTTACGAAGAAAATTGCACACTAAGGCAAAAAAAAATTCTTGTGTTGGGAAATCCAAGAAATGGGTGGGTCGGTAGGAAAACGTTTTCTTTTTTTTTGTATCCAATCATGCCTAAAAATACAAATTACACAAAAATACAAAATGGACCATTTTTAATATCTACAGTATATTTAAGAGCTAAACTGTTGCATCGTCTGTCGTCCAACAAGGTAGACTATTTCAGCTTTTTTAGCGCATTAAAAAAAAAACAAAAGAAAAAAAAAACCATAATGCCGAACTCAATTTTTTACTTTTTGGGTCGGTCGGTCGGGCATGGCCAACAAAATATTTTTCTTATTTGGCCTGATGTTTACCATGGTATACCCATGTTATGTCACGTGACTGGTTGTGTAAACAAACATCGCTGAATCGGTTTGTTGCTACTGCTTCGATTATTATGTTACATTTTGTATAATTTAGTAAATGATTTATAATTATAAAGGATGATGAGTTTTCTATGAAAAATATTATTAGAAATCTAGTACATACAGTTTTTATTCAAGGTGGTGTTTTTATAGAAAAATGTCCTAGGACATATTTTCATTTACCAGTATTCAGCAATTTTTTTTTTCTTTTCAGAAAACTAAAAATGGAAAGAGCGAGTCGAGCTTTTCAAATTTTACAACTTTCCAGAAAAAGTAAGCAAACAACACACATTGGGAAAAAAAATGCACAAATGTATATTGTAATCTGAAGTTGACTTCATTCTTAGGCCTAAAAAAAAAATGTTATGTTGATGGTATACCCAAGTTATGTCACGTGACTGGTTGTGTAAACAAACATCGCTGAATCGGTTTGTTGCTACTGCTTCGATTATTATGTTACATTTTGTATAATTTAGTAAATGATTTATAATTATAAAGGATGATGAATTTTCTATGAAAAATATTATTAGAAATCTAGTACATACAGTTTTTATTTAAGGTAGTTTTTTTATAGAAAAATGTCCTGGGACATATTTTCATTTACCAGTATTCAGCAATTTTTTTTTTCTTTTTCAGAAAAATGGTAAGAGCGAGTCAAGCTTTTCAAATTTTACAACTTTCCAGAAAACAACACACATTGGAAAAAAAAATGCACAAATGTATTTGTAATCTGAAGTTGACTTCATTCTTAGGCCTAAAAAAAATGTTATGTTGGCATAACAGGCCCCAAAAAATAGGGTAGGTACAGTAGGTAGGGATTTTTTTTTTTTTTTTTTGCATCTACAATATTCAGCAAGGACCTTGAAATCTATAAAATCAATTAAATAAGCCTTTAAAGCCTATAATTGTCATATTTTTCGCCCTTGGGCCACTTTTAAAACATTTTGAGTGATACCTAACCACGCCTACTTTGTTCACGTAAACCTGTATTGTAAAATTTAAATATAAATGTATAGGGTTGGCCTATTTTTTAGGGTAGTTCGGATTACGCCAACATAACATTTTTTTAGGCCTTATGAAGAAGCTGCTTTACCAAATATAAAATTTAAATTATTAAACTGATACAGGTATTTTACATTATGCAAATATTGACTGCTTATCAAGAAAATGGTGAAATCTATCGCCCTGAGGTGATGTGAGACGTAGCGGGTATTGCTAAATCCTGCATACCCCGCAAACCTCCAAAAACACATTGTAGAGCTCATCCAAACTACAGTGCATGATTGTGATGTATCATGTGCTATAGGACTCATAAGTTCATGTTCATAAAAACATTTTTTTGTGTGAAAAATACACCGTAAACCTCCAAAAACACTGCAAACTCCATCTAAACCTTGTGAAAGTGATTGAATTATGTAGTATAGGACTCACTTGGTATCTCAATAAATAAAAATTAAATATACAGTATGTTCATAACAGCCTATTTTTGGGGTAAAAAGCAAAATTTCCTAAACCTAGAAAACCTCTTTATTATTTAGCTTTTGTTCATAGGAGTGATAGTTGAAGTTATTGCCCGCTTCTTAACCAAACAGATGCCTAGAATGCAGTATATAATTAGTTATAACTTTTTATGATCTTCATTTAATTTATAATCTTTATTTAGACTTTAGATATAAACAAGTGAAGAAAAGTCATGTCTCTCCTATGCAAACAGGTAGCCTTTTTTTTTTCTTAAACTTGTATACTTTATTGCTTTTAAAACAAATTTTATAACTATTAATTATTATTTCCTTTTTTCATTACCCTTTGACCATATATGGCCTACATTAACCTAAATTTTACATATTTAAGGAATATATTACCATGGTGAAAATGGTGTCAATAAATTTGCTTCACTGATGTTGTTATAGCATTACATATCCAGGGTTTTCCTATAGGTTTTTTTTTTTTTTTTTTTGTTATCAGACCAGTACATTTTTACTGGTACTCAACCACTTTGACTGGCCACTATCTTGCCAACTTTGAGACGTGCCCATCACAGATAAAATAGACAAAAGTATCTTTATATTTTGGAATAACTTTGTGATAAAATGATCAGTAGTAATAGTATAACAATAGTTTTGTTAGACGTATTGAAACTTTTAACTACTATTGCAAAACTAGTCTATTTCTTACTCAATATAAGTTTCCTTCCTATATTTGTATACCTTGAACCATAGGTTCAATCTTCTTGATTTTTCAGGGGAAATAGTACTTATTCCAATTAAATACCAGGCTAGACTTACGTACACTTTGTTGTTTTTGAACAGTTTCAAATTCTAAGTATGTGTTGTTTTGCTTGACTTGTTTCACTGTGTTGTAAACTGCTAATTGTAAATTTATTTTTAAAGATGATGAAATTGTACCAGATTCTGTTGACAGTGATCTCTCTGCTAAAATACCAGGTTAGTCTTTGTATTTCCAAGTACTGCACATGTGTATTTATAGTTGGTTAAGGAGTAGTTTCAATTATCCTACTGTGTGAGTAAATAAAAGTTAAATGGTGATAAATTTCCCAACATCACATGCTATAACAGGGGTTTATTTATGAATTTGAGTAGCAGGAGAAATTTTAAAGTAACAGGAGAGTAAATTGAAATAGGCCGGGGTATAGGGGGGGGGGCGCCTAGGCCCCCATCGGGGTCCAGGGGCAAAGCCCTGGTCGGGTGTCAAGGGGGCGAAGCGCCATTGCGCTCCAGGGTATTAGAGTTTTTTAAGCCCATTCGATATGAGCTGTAAAAAAAGTTGATATTTTTACATATACTGTATCTTCATACATAGGCCTAGCCTAAATAGATACTGTAAACCAGAAACTTTCGCGAATTGATAATTTCGGCCGTTTTCGCGACATTAAACACTTTTAAAACATTTTGAATGACACCTAACCACGCCTACTTTGTTCACGTAAACCTGTATTGTAAAATTTAAATAAAAATGTATAGGGTTGGCCTATTTTTTTTAGGGTAGTTCGGGTTACGCCAACATAACATTTTGTTTTTAAGGCCTTTTATGAAGAAGCTGCTTTACCAAATATTAAATTTAAATTATTAAACTGATATTTTACATTATGCAAATATTGACTGCTTATCAAGAAAATGGTGAAATCTATCGCCCTGAGGTGATGCGAGACGTAGCGGGTATTGCTAAATCCCGCAAATCCTGCATACCCCACAAACCTCCAAAATCACATTGTAGAACTCATCCAAACTACAGTACGTGATTGTGATTGTATCATGTGTTATAGGACTCATAAGTTCATGTTCATAAAAAATTTTTTTTTTGTGAAAAATACACCGTAAACCTCCAAAAACACTGCAAACTCCATCCAAACCTTGTGAAAGTGATTGAATTATGTAGTATAGGACTCACTTGGTATCTCAATTAAAAAAAATAAATATACAGTATGTTCATAACAGCCTATTTTTGGTGTAAAAAGCAAAATTTTCTAAACCTAGAAAACCTCTTTATTATTTAGCTTTTGTTCATAGGAGTGATAGTTGAAATTATTGCCTGCTTCTTAACCAAACAGATGCCTAGAATGCAGTATATAATTAGTTATAACTTTTTATGATCTTCATTTTATTTAATCTTTATTTAGACTTTAGATATAAACAAGTGAAGAAAAGTCATGTCTCTCCTATGCAAACAGGTTAGCCTTTTTTTCCTTAAACTTGTATACTTTATTGCTTTTAAAACAAATTTTATAACTATTAATTAATATTTCCTTTTTTCATTACCCTTTGACCATATATGGCCTACATTAACCTAGATTTTACATATTTAAGGAATATATTACCATGGTAAGAATGGTGTCAATAAATTTGCTTCACTGATGTTGTTATAGCATTACATATCCAGGTTTCCTATAGGTGTTTTTTTTTTTTTTTTTTTTTTTTTTTTAACAGACCAGTACATTTTTACTGGTACTCAACCACTTTGACTGGCCACTATCTTGCCAACTTTGAGACGTGCCCATCACAGATAAAATAGACAAAAGTATCTTTACATTTTGGAATAACTTTGTGATAAAATGATCAGTAGTATAACAATAGTTTTGTTAGACTTATTGAAACTTTTAACTACTATTGCAAAACCAGTCTATTTCTTACTCAATATAAGTTTCCTTCCTATATTTGTATACCTTGAACCATAGGTTCAATCTTCTTGATTTTTCAGGGAAATAGTACTTATTCCAATTAAATACCAGGCTAGACTTACGTACACTTCTGTTGTTTTTGAACAGTTTCAAATTCTAATTATGTGTTGTTTTGCTTGACTTGTTTCACTGTGTTGTAAACTGCTTATAGTAAATTTATTTTAAAGATGATGAAATTGTACCAGATTCTGTTGACAGTGATCTCTCTGCTAAAATACCAGGTTAGTCTTTGTATTTCCAAGTACTGCACATGTGTATTTATAGTTGGTTAAGGAGTAGTTTCAATTATCCTACTGTGTGAGTAAATAAAAGTTAAATGGTGATAAATTTGCCAACATCACATGCTATAAGCATCTTACTCTATCACCTATCCAACAACCAGACAACTAATACTATCTATGCAACTAATTAGGCTTTGGTTTCAATGTTATATTATAATAAATAAATAATATTGTTATATTATAAATAAATAAATATAAATATATATATATATATATTGTTTATTTTTATAGTTTGTGGTATTATCTTGGTTTATAGTCACAGGATAGAGTAAATAAACGATATAAATTATTAAATCACTATGCTGCCGCTATTTCTTATGAACTCATTGCAAAAGACAGCATAACAACTCAATTTTTTGGCATCTGGATTTCGTCACAAGCAAATCGGCGGTTAAATAATTTTTACAATTTTAAGGTTAGATAGCCTGTCCTACAACCATTCACAATTTGTTTTGCTAACCATTAATTGTCATACTTATTGAGAATCCTAGATTTATATAAAGTAGCATATTTAATTAATTTTTCTCCACAGCACTTCACAAAAAAGAAAAAATGAAAAAAAAAATTACAGGAAAGAACAACCCGGTGAGTAAAGAACTGCTTTTGGATACAGACTTCTTGAAAAGTACAGTGTTGCAAGCAAAGTAATTGATCAGATATATATGTAGTTTCATTTTAATGCTGAATAAAAAACACTAACAAAAAAAATATTTTTTTTTTACCTCATAAATGTTTGAGACAAAAAATAATGATTTTTTGCAGAGTGCAAAATCATGAATTTTGTTGTATTTTTTTTTTATTTCTTCAAGCCAAAATTAGATGGTATGTACAACTTATATACTTTACTGATGTACAATATACTGACATTTTAAAGTACCAGTAGTTTTTTTGTATTATTTTGTTTTCATTCAGCCTAAATATTAACAGATTAAATTTCTGAAGCCTTCAGTTGGCGAATTTGGTGGCACGCCATGGAAAAAACCTTATTTTGTTTTTTTCTAATTAGTGTTTCTCATTTTAATTAAATAACTAATATGTTACAGCATTCACATTGAAATATTTTATAGCTACATTTCTGTAGCTGTTTTTAAATTAATTGGAAAGTCTTATTTCCAGATTCCTGTTAGAATGATATACTGTACTAGATTAAACTTGTTTGACCTGAGAAAGGAAATTCCACTTTCCATTGAATATTAAGTTTAGGCAGTATATAATAACATTTGTTTAAATCATTGTTTTATTTCTTTAGGTTTATTTAAATATTATAGTGATTCTATAATTAATGTATTTTGTTTGTTACTGAGATTTAAGAGTTTTTTAAATTGGTTTTTTGGTCTTCATATATCACATTACATAAAGATTTCACAGAATATATTACAAAATTTTTTTCAATGAAATTGCTACACTCTCCAAATTTTATCCGTAAATTCATTTGTCAACAGATGGCGAGAAGATTGATGAAGAATATGTAGACATTGATACCTTTGCTAGATCACCCCCAGGTGAGGCGGTTATCTTCTCAATTACACATTTATTGTTTTAATAAATACATATTATAAATATTATTTATTTGTCTTCTTTTTTTTATTTTTTTTATTTAGCACAACTCATCTAAATTTTAAACGAATAAATTACCACATTTTGATGAAATCTCCACACTGTTCAAATTTCATTATTAATTATACACTTTATTACTTTATAAACTCATGTTATAAATGTTAGTAGTTTGTTTTATATTTGGTTTTTTGTGCATTCTTTATTCTTCATCTATTATGTAACCTAAATGTTGCATAGAATAATTTAAAGAATTAAACTTTGTTTCATTATTTGTCACTACCTGTGTTAATTTTATCCATAAATTGATTTTACAGATAGTGAAAATGTTGACCAAGCACTAGTCAATGATTCTATACAACCACCAGGTTAGGCTTTTGGAAATGTCAAGTGCACTTTTTAAAACATTTACAATAGAAAAAAAATGTGTGGTTTTATGTGTGGTTTCAAAACCATTTTTTGTTAGTCTGAGCTACATGTGTTTTTTAAATATATGCAATAAAGGTGCCTTTAAAACAAAAACAAAGTGAATAAAAGAGAAAAGCAACAGGACTTTTCGTTTTTGGGTCTTAGGCCCTATGCAATGTAACGTTTTGTGATGTAAAATTTTGCTAGGTATTCTTGTTCATAACTGAAAGGACAAACTGTATCATTGTATTTTACTTTTTAAAGCTATTTCAATGAAATCACTACTCTGTCGTAGTTTCAATCTTAAATTCATTTTACAGATAGTAAGAAAATTGATCTAGAATCTGTTGTTTCCGACACTGAAAGCTTTGTTATATCACCACCAGGTAGGCTTTTGTATCCTCTAAAATACATTTTATGGTTTTTCTTTACCGATTGTAAGTGTTTTTTGTGCAAGTTATTTACATTTTACATTTACATATACTGTAGTTTTTTGCCGTAATTTTTATATTTAATTGTAAAATCTCAAAAATCTCTTTTCCTTTTTAAGTGTATTTTTAGTTTTAAATGATGTACAGTAATTTTAGCTGGCTGACAATAAAGTATTAAATATTATTAGGTATTTTGATTAAAGACAGTTTTTTTAAATTATTTTCTTTGTCATCAAATATTACATTACCTAAAGGTTACAGAGTATAAATTAAAAACTTTATTTCAATGAAATTGCTACGCTGCCCTTGTTATCCCTAAATTCTTTTGACAGATGGTGAGAAGATTGCCAAGAATCAGTTGTTTCAGACATTGATACCTTTGCTAGATCACCACCAGGTGAGGTATTTATTTTCTCAATTACACAGTTATTGTTTTTTAAATACATGTTATCAATTGACAGGTATTCTTGTTCCTGAAAGGACAAACTGTAATCATTGTATTTTACTTTTTAGAGCTATTTCAATGAAATCACTACTCTGTCCTAGTCTCAATCCTAAATTAATTTTACAGATAGTAAGAAGATTGATCAAGAATCTGTTGTTTCCGACACTGAAAGCTTTGTTATATCACCACCAGGTAGGCTTTGTATCCTGTCAAATACATTCTTGGCTTTTCTTTACCGATTTTAAGTGTTTTTTATGCAAGATATTTATCTTTTTTATATTTATATATAGTTTTTTTGCTGTCATTTTTAAATTTTATTTGTAAAATCACAATTTATTTCCTTTTTAGTTCCTATGCATGTAATGCAATAGGAACTATTGTAATCACTTTTTGCTATTTCCTATGTTTTTTATTGTGTGTAGTGTGTGTGTGTGTAGACATTTATGCAAATGCGCATGCGTCAAAGAAAAGTTTTCCGACATTTTGTTTTACATCGCGATGCGAAGATCGATG
>NW_022683814.1:239829-248412 GCF_011630105.1 Anneissia japonica | reverse complement strand
AGATGGGTATAAGAGACAGGTTTTATTCGTAGGCCTAGAGGCTTGGTCTAGCCTAGCTAGGTAACATCGTTCGTTCATACATACGTATATTGAGCGTTACGTACGTATTAGGTCAAAGGTTACCACAAATTTAACCCAACCTCTATTTTACGAATCCCCCGATTTATGACGCCTAAATCTCAAAAATCTCTTTTCCTTTTTAAGTATATTTTTAGTTTTAAATGATGTACAGTAATTTTAGCTGGCTGACAATAAAGTATTAAATATTATTAGGTATTTTGATTAAAGACAGTTTTTTTTAATAATTTTCTTTGTCATCAAATATTACATTACCTAAAGGTTACAGAGAATAAATTAAAAACTTTATTTCAATGAAATTGCTACGCTGCCCTTGTTATCCCTAAATTCTTTTGACAGATAGTGAGAAGATTGCCAAGAATCGGTTGTTTCAGACATTGATACCTTTGCTAGATCACCACCAGGTGAGGTATTTATTTTCTCAATTACACAGTTATTGTTTTTTAAATACATGTTATCAATTGACAGGATTTTGTATCCTGTCAAATACATTTTATGGCTTTCCTTTACCGATTTAAGTGTTTTGTTTTATGCATGTTAATTATATTGTTATATTTACATATAGTTTTTTGCTGTCATTTTTAAATTGTATTTGTAAAAACACAATTTATTTCCCTTTTTAAGTGTATTGTTAAACTTCAATCAGTTTTGAATTATGTACAGTAATTTAGGTGGCTGACAATAAAGTATAACATATTATTAAGTATTTTAAATATATACAGTTTTTTCTTGTTTTTTTTTGTCTTCATAATATGAAGACAAAAAATATTATATTACCTAAAGATAGAGAATAAATTACAAACTTGGTTTCAATGAGTAGCTACACTGTCCTAATTTTGTACCAAAATTCTTTTAACAGATGGCGAGAAGATTGATCAAGAATCTGTTGTTTCAGACATTGATACCTTTGCTAGATCACCTCTTAGTAGGTGAGGCAATTATTTTCTCAATTACACAGTTATTGTTTTTAAAATTCATGTTACAGTTATAAATATTATTAATTTGTCTTCCTTTTTTGTTTTCATTTAGCACAACTAATCTAAATTTTTAATGAACAGATTACCACGTTTGAATGAAATCACTACACGTTTCAATGAAATCAGTGCATGTTTCGATGAAATCACACTTTATTGCTTTATAACTTATGTTATAAATGTTGGTAGTTTGTTTTGTGTTTGTTTTTTTGTGCATTCTTTATTTTCATGTTTTACATAAACCTAAATATTACATAGAATAATTTTAAGAAAGAAATTGCTCATGGAAGACTTGTTTCACTAACCTGTTTTAATTTATCCATAAATTTATTTTACAGATATTGAAAATGTTGACCAAGCACCAGTCAGTGATTCTGTACAATCACCAGGTGAGGCTTTTGTATTATTGTCAAGTGCACTTTTTAAACATATTAACATTTTTCCTTTAGAAAAAATGTTATTGAATTACTGATTTTGAGGTTTATGGTTATGTGTGGTTTCAAAACCACTTTTTTGTTAGTGTGAGCTACGTGTGTTTTTTAAATATATGCAATAAGGGTGCCTTTAAAACAAACACAAAGTGAATAAAAGAGAAAAACAACTGGGCGTTTTGTTTTTAGGTCTTCGACTCTATGCAACGTAACTTTTTGTGATGTAAAATTTTGCTAGGTACAGGTATTCTTGTTCCTGAAAGGACAAACTGTAATCATTGTATTTTACTTTTTAGAGCTATTTCAATGAAATCACTACTCTGTCCTAGTCTCAATCCTAAATTCATTTTACAGATAGTAAGAAGATTGATCAAGAATCTGTTGTTTCCGACTCTGAAAGCTTTGTTATATCACCACCAGGTAGGCTTTGTATCCTGTCAAATACATTCCTGGCTTTTCTTTACCGATTTTAAGTGTTTTTTATGCAAGATATTTATCTTTTTTATATTTATATATAGTTTTTTTGCTGTCATTTTAAAATTATATTTGTAAAATCACAATTTATTTCCTTTTTAGTTCCTATGCATGTAATGCAATAGGAACTATTGTAATCACTTTTTGCTATTTCCTATGTTTTTTATTGTGTGTAGTGTGTGTGTGTGTAGACATTTATGCAAATGCGCATGCGTCAAAGAAAAGTTTTCCGACATTTTGTTTTACATCGCGATGCGAAGATCGATGTGAAGTTTCTGCAGAGTTCAGTCAGGGCTCACTCTAACTGACCGGAAAGTCGGCATGGATGAAACTATTTTGGTTTTACGGCAAAAAAAATCAACTGCTGCAGGCATAGGTATTGTGAAGAAGGCCTAAAATAAAAGTAAAATGTTATAATACTTGCTGAAATGCAATGTTTTTTCATTTAGATCTTCATTTTTCACTAAGTCCATGCGACGTTTTTTTTCTGTTGTATACGTATGAGTAGTCATATGAAGGTACAGTACTATATCCCCGGCAGTTGGCTGTGCAGCAATGTACCCTTTGAATGCAAACTGAAAACATGAAAATATAAAGGCAGCCGACTGCCGGGTACATAACGACTATCTAGCTTTCCACAAAAACATGAGGCCTAAGCTAGGCCTAGTTCAGTATTACTGCGATGCGAGGGTAGTTAGATCATTCAATCAATGATATCGTTTTATCGTGTAATATCGTCTAATACAATTAAATAATGTGTGTAATATTTAAGAATGCACCACGTGGGTCGCCTTCTTTGTTATGCGGTAATAGTATACGTAGCAGACTGACGACAGCAAGCTAAGCCTAGCCCAGGGCCTAGACCGTGTACGTTCTTGATAATCGTAATGAAAACTTCGGGTGACAGACGATTGGGCCCAACTGGTGTGGAGGATCGGACCCAAGATATTTTCAAATAAATTGTAGTCCTTAACAGGCCACTGCCAGCACCCCCACTTTCGATATCGTTCCAAACTACTGTAAAATGAAAATACTGTATACCTAGCTAGGCCCTATGCCTACGATATTTTTTCAAAGAAATTTGCTAAAAATGTTACTGTATATATATACATAATATATAAACATATATACGTATATATATACATACTATACATAATAACATATATACATACTTATATATATATACATATATATTTTTTATAAATACATACATATATACATATATATAAGTATGTATATATGTTATAATGTATATATGTATGTGTATATATATATATACGGTATATATTATATATATATATATATACATACATATATGCATTAACACATATATACATACATATATACATAATATATATACATATATACATACTTATATTTATATGTATATATAAGTATATACATACTTATATATATACATATATACATACTTATATATATATATATATACATGCATATATACATAATTATATATCTACATATATACATATATATATATACACATATATAGATACTTATATATAGATACATACTTATATATATTTATATATATATACATATATACACATACTTACATATATACTTATATAGGCCTATTTATATGTACGGTATGTATACATACATATATGCAATATAACATATACATACTTAATATTATATATACATATATATATATACATATACGTACTTATATATACGTATATATATGCTAGTGTTGTCCGAAAGCTCTTGTTCTATTTCTGGCTGTTTACTTACGTTTACTTTTTAGCTGTTGCTTATTATTTTTCTATCTCTACCAGGATCCAGCCATTGTTTCCCACAGCATTGTTGTTTTTCAGTATTTTGCCTTTTAATCTATATATACATACTTATATATATATATATATACACACACATATATACACACATACTTACATATATACTTATATAGGCCTATATATACATATATATACACACTTATATTCTTATATACTTGTATATACACTTATATATAAGTATATATACACACATAAACATATATATAACATATGTATATACATACACATATATTATATATATATATATATGTATATATATGTATATATATATATACGTATATATATATATACATATATATATATATATACAGTTTTTTTGCTGTCATTTTTAAATTTTATTTGTAAAATCACAATTTATTTCCTTTTTTCAGTGTATTGTTAAACTTCAATCAGTTTTGAATTATGCACAGTAATTTTAGGTGGCTGACAGTATTTTAAATAAAGACAGTTTTTTTTTTTTTTTTGTCATCATTATGACATTACCTAAAGATTATAGAGAATAATTTACAAACTTTAACGAAATTGCTACACTGTCCTAATTTTGTCCCTAAATTCCTTTAAAAGATGGTGAGAAGATGGATCAAGGATCGGTTGTTTCAGACATTGATACCTTTGTTAGATCTCCTCCAGGTAAGGCATATTATTTTCTCAATTACACAGTTATTGTTTTTTAAATACATGTTATATAAATATTGTTAATTTGTCTTTCTTTTTTTATGGTTTTCATTCAGCACAATTAATCTAAATTTTAAATAAACAAATTACCATGTTTCGTTGAAATCACTACAATTTTCAAATTTCATCATTAGTAATACACTTTCTTGCCTTAGAAATTCATGTTAAAAGTATTGCTAATTTGTTTTGTGTTTGCTTTTTTGTGCATTCTTTATCTTCATATTAAACATAACCATAAGAAAGAAATTACTCATGAAAACTTGGTTTCACTACCTGTGTTAATTTTATCCATAAATTGATTTTACAGATAGTGAAAATGTTGACCAAGCACCAGTCAGTGATTCTATACAACCACCAGGTTAGGCTTTTGCATTGTTATGTTGACTTTTTTAACATTTTAACATTTTCCCTTTAGAAAAAATGTTATTGATTTTGAGGTTTATGGTTATGTGTCACCAGTAACAACACTAGTATGTGTGGTTCTAAAATTATTTTTTGTTTGTGTGAGCTATATGCACACCAACTGTGTGGCGATCGCATTTATGTGAAGAAGTAGGAGTTCATAACAAGGTGAATAACGAATTCACCTAAAAGAAGTCCACTGTGTGCACAAAAGCTAGTGTACTGTCAATATAAACTATAGTCTTTAAATCACTAAATGTTTTTTGAGTTTTATTTTCTATATTTATGCAGTAAACCTTTTATTTAAAATTAATTCTTTGTAATAGTGAAATTTCTATTTCTTTTCAGGTTCTAAACAAAAAAACCCCCACAGACCATGTCCGTTTTGTGGAGTTCTTCAAAGTAGACTCAGCAGGCACATGTTGACTAAACACAAAGATACCCCTGACATTGTACGTGCTTTAAAACTTCCTGAAAAAGAAAAATAAAAGGTCTTAACAAAGCTAAGGTTACAAGGAATTTACAAGCACAATGAACACTTCATAAAGAGTGGTAAGACCTCGGAGTTGATGACCCAGAGAAAGCTAAACGAAGAGACGCCCCTTGTAGTTTGCAGTTGCTGTAAAGGGTACTATAGCAGACTTTTTTTTTGGCACCACAAAAAAGCATGCAACAAAGATTCAATTGAAATGGCATCACCGTTACCAACCTCCCTCTTTAGACCCCTACCCAGTTTTGTCTCTGATGAATTTAAATTCCAAATTTTGAAACGATTTCGTGATGGTGAGATTGGAGCTTGCTGCAGAGAAGATCCAATTATTTGCCTGTTTGGGAAAACGCTCTACACAAAAATGAAAAGAAAACAAGATAAACATGTTGAGGTACAGAAATCAGTGATGTCAGATATGAGGAAGGTTGCTACTCTATACCTTGAGTTTAAAAATTTGAAAGATGAGTATGAACTGACGGCAGATGCAGGAGAAATGTTAGTGAGAAAAAACTTCAACTATCTTCATGAAGCAGTTGATAAAGTGACCTCTTGTACAGATAAGGAAGACATGAAGGGTAGACCAAACAGCCAAATCAAAGCAGGGTTAAAGATTTCTTTGCTGTATTTGATTTAAAAAATGGCTAAAGTAGTGCAAGGATATTACCTAGTTAAACAAGAAGATGAGAAAGCAAATGAAATTGAGAAATTCGTGCGTGTACTTAACCACAACAAAGATTTTGTGTTTGGTGATGCCATCTATGCCCTAAACAAATTGAAGCAAGTCAATCTCAGGAAACCCGACCAACTTCCCCTTGAATCTGATGTGAAAATGGTTCGAGACTATACAATCACATCAATGAAAAAAATGCTTCAAAACAAGTCACTCATTTGGTCATCAAATGAGTTTGTTCGACTTCGTGATCTAGCTGCTTCAAGGATAACATTATTTAATGCCCGCAGAGGTTGGGAGCCAGCAAGGCTTGTACTAACAGAATGGAAAGAAGCGGAACAAGGCTCTTGGCTCGATAGGCAGGTTCTAAATCATCTTGCAAAATCCGAATTGAAGTGTTTCCATCAAATGAAAGTGACATTCCAGATGTGAAAGGGGAATGATCACATGGTTCCAGTTCTAATCCCATTCGATACAATTGATGCTATGAAGAAACTTGCAGATCCTAGAGTTCGTGACGCAGCAACAGTACAGAAAGACAATCAGTATATGTTTCCGTGTATCCAATACAGCCATAGCCACATTAGCGGATGGCACAGTGTGCATAAGGTCTGTCTTAATGCAAATGTAGACCAACCAGAAAGAATGACCGCTACAGCAATGAGACATAGGGCGAGCACCCTATATGCTGGCATGGATGTCCCAGAAAAAGAAAGAAAATTATTCTACAAGCATATGGGACACTCAGCACTAGTAAATTCGAATGTTTACCAAACACCAATGGCGATTGATGAGGTACGTCACATAGGAAAAAGGCTTCAGCAAATGGATAGCCAAAAACATTCATGTAAGTACTTCAAGTTATTTGTCGCTTTCTTTATGACTAAACACTTAGTAGACAATACAAGAAATCATTTATATCTGTTACACATGGTTACAAATTTGATTTCAAATTTTTCCTTTTTTTTCATTTTTTTTTTCTAAGTGCCACACTAAATTGACTCTCAAACTTTGAGTGAATAAAACCTATAAACTTAAAACCAACATTTAGTTCTGAAGGGTTTTTATAATGGAATTCTATCGAGGGGAAATTTTAATTTTGTGGGTTTGATACAGTCAGTATACTAAGAAAATGCCCATTCAAGTCATTAAAAATGTATCGCTAGCGAACATAAGTATTATTGAAAAGTTAGGCATGGCTTATAAATCACAAATTTTATTAATTTGATTTTTCGAGAAGAAAAACAGTAAGACAATTTTATATTGGTAATTTTCTTTTATTTAACCAGTGAAATAAGTGTTACCAACCTGCATCGTTTCCGATTCGCTTCAGCTATCCTTTCTCAAACATTGGTTCTAATGCTGGTCAACATCGCTAATACTCAATTTGGCATGTATTAAAGAAACACAAGATATTAACAAATTATGTAAACATTATTATTCTTTATGTTTACTACAGGCAAAGATACATCCATGAATATGGAAGAATCGGAAGGTAAATTGTGTTTTATTATATATAATCGTCCGGTAAAATATAGAATCTACTGTAGTATGGACGTCAATCATCCATACATTTATAATTTATTGTTACATGTTATTTTTCAGGGCAAAAATATATTTAGATCCGCTCCATTCAACTTATATATCGTTATTATCATGTATGTTAAAGCATGGAATGTTTTGGTATTCTGCCAATATCCAGGAACAGGCATCTAGCAAAATATTTTTAAGTATGCGCAAAACATGTTTGCATCTGTCCAAAGACCTTTTAAATAAAATCATTACTACTGTATGTATTTATTGTATGGAATATCAGTTTTTGTTTTTGTTTATTCATAAATTGCTAGGCAATAACAATTACTCTTTAGTTATTTATTAAAAGAAATATACAATTATTTTTAATAATCATTATTATTATTAATTATGACACACAAATTACCTGATCATTTTCTTAGGGGTCAAATTGCAAGTATTTTACTTACTTAGTTGTTTAGGCTTATAATTAAAACAAGTAATTTAAAACGAAACGTTATCTTTTTTTTCAATTATGTGGTTCACAACAGCACCAAGTAAGGTGCTGATTGATAGATACTGTACATAGTTTAAGGTGACGTGTAGTGAAGTGGAAATGGATAAACAGTGGGAGTAAAGAAATTGGTTGAAAACAACCATAACAGAGTATTGCCTAGGGTTTATTTTTTCTTAACCAAGACCTTTGATCCTTGAAATTCAAGACCATCACTAATCTGCTCAGAAGGGGAAGAAAGCTCAATGTCTTTTCTATATATATTTGGGCAATATTGTGGTTTGAACTAGTTGACCTCTTTGTAAAATAACACAGCAGGAAAAAAAATGACCACTGTTTTTATTTTTTCATGCAAATGTATTAAACACATTATGTAATTTTATTATTATTTAATTTCAGAATCTGATGATGACAACAGTCTCATGATCAAAAGGACACAGACAAGTAACACAGGTAGGGGACTAATAATAATAAAACAGGTCTTAGAATGTGAATTTTGTGTGAATTAGGTTGTCTTTTATTATATATAATAGTCCAGCAAAATAT
>NW_022683814.1:231564-239703 GCF_011630105.1 Anneissia japonica | reverse complement strand
TATTAGATTAAAAGGCAAAATACTGGAAAACAACAATGCTGTGGGAAACAATGGCTGGATCTCAGTAGAGATACAAAAATGATAAGCAACAGCTAAAAAGTAAACGTAAGTAAACAGCCAGAAATAGAACCAGAGCTTTCGGACAACACTAGTCCTTCCTCAGTGGCGAGTCAGTGAGGGTAGAAAAAGCTAGATGGTATAAAGTGAGAATTTCATGCAAGCATGATTGGAAACAATAGGCTGGGAGAGATTAGAATGAACAGCCTAAACAAGTAAACAGGAAGGCCAAAACTAAACTTTAGAGGCAAGCCTCAATAAATAAGCCAAATGATTTATCCAGAATAAATTGAAATGCCATTGGTTTAATCATGGAGGTATTATAGTGTACCTCCATGGTTTAATTTAGTGTACTGGGAGAACGTTCCTAATATTGAGTCCAAATGGTGTGGTTGTTTTAAGTAAAAGTTCCCAGTGATTCTCTTTATCTTTGCGATTTTTGTCGCTCCAACTGGCATTATGGTCAATTGCAATCACTCTGAAATTTGAAATTGAATGACCAGCTAAATTGAAATGTTCCAGCTAAATTGAAATATATATACTGTATATATATATATATATATATATATTGGGGCATTTATTAAAAAACAAAATTATGTAAACATTAATATTTTTTATGTTTACTACAGGCAAAGATACATCCATGAATATGGGAGAATCAGAAGGTAAATTGGTTGTCTTTTATTATATTTAAATAGTCCAGCAAAATATAAAGTTTACTGTAGTATGGACATCAACCATTCATACATTTATAATTTATTGTTACACGTTATTGTTCTGTGCAGAAATATATTAGAACCCCTCCATTCAACATATATATATATATATATACATATATATATGTTATAAATCAAAGGTACATATACCATCATGTCCAATATTGTAACACTGTATATGTACCTTTGATGATTTATAATATAATATATTTAACAGTGTTAACGGCTAACTTCCTTAAACATATTATGTAATTTATTATTTAATTTCAGAATCTGATGATGATGACAACAATCTCATAATCAAAAGGACACAGACAAGTAACACAGGTAGGTGACTAATAATATGATGCAATGATTTGGGTGCTACCTGTTTTGTCACAGTCCACACCAAGAAAATAACAACAAAGTTTGCAAACAATGTCACTTTTATAAAGGTGACGTAAAGTCCAAAACAAGGGATAGCTTATTTTCTGTCATGTACCTACTGTACCATAAACACGACTATGATATCAATTATATGGTAGCACTATTACGATATGTATCCATCTTTATGTGTTGAATGGAGTGATAGGTTTGTACTCTAGAGCTGTAGCTTAGTGTAAGGTGCTCACCTTCCAATCCCAGGGTCCTGGCTTTGAATCCTTTCTGTGCCAAGGTTTTTCTTGCTTGGGTCAGCGTGGCCAGGCGTTGCTCAAGATGTCCCGAAAAATATGACAATTTAGGGGATTCAGAAGCTTATGTATTAGATTTTATAGATAGTCTACCAATATTATTATGTAGAAAATATATACGGTGAAACAAATTATATTGTTTAGAATAATAATACAGTATTTATTTAGGTGCACATATCTTGGGATATTTATTTATTATATAATATTGCTCCAGAGAATGTATGTTTAAACCCTGTGGCTTTCTGTAGTTTTCCACTGACCAATTTGATTGAATTTTAAATCGTTTCTGGACATCTGTTAATAATATAGTTCAATTATTTGATTTTCAGAGACTGATGCCATAGGTAAAAGAAGACAGTGTACAAGAGGTAAGCATTGTGGATTTCTCTGTAAGCTTAATTTATGAAGTAATTTAAATTATGAATTGACCACTTTAGTATAATCTTAATTTGGTGAACCAAATGTGGATATAAAGTATTTACTTTCAAAACAAGCTTCTTTACGACGAATAATAAAGAGGGGAGATTCATGATAAAGGTTAGTGGTGGAAAGAGGAGAGTCAAGTAACAATCATATGAATCTATGTAATATGGTGAAAACTTTATATATTATAACATAGCCATCAGTTTCGATAATTTATTTGTTACGACACGTTCCAAGAAACCCACAATGAAAACTGTAAAGGCACTTTGTAAGAGCTGTTTAAACAATGGTGTTTATTTTTGTTAACCAGTAAAAAATGACAAAATCAAATGATGAATACAGGTGTGGTTTCATTTGTTTTAACACTTGCCTGCACATTTCCAATTATATCTTTTTAATAATAAAATGGATAATAAATCTTGATGATTTATATTTCTTATTATTTTTTCCCCTTCTGTTTTGTGAAAAGCTTCTAGACCCTATACCAGATGGTCTAAGCAAAACACAACAATTGTTGTTAAATACTTCAGGAAATGGATTGATGGTGACTGTCTTCCAAGTAAGTTTACTATAATTTAAAGTATTTTTTAATGTATTTTTTGTTGTTTGAAACTTATGGATAATTCTATAAAACCTAAATTTTTAGTTTGTTGTCCATGTGACCCAAATTTTGGTAAGTAGAAATACTGCTAATATCCGATTAATAGACATTGTCAACACCACATTTAACAGGTTTTAATAAAGAAGTCGTGCTACATACATACTAAATGTCAGTCAATAAATTAAAGTGGTTTTATCTTTGTTGGCTCCTCCGTAATTTATTCTCAATTATTAATGTAAAATACATGGACTACATTCTAAAAAGTTAAAATATAAATATCGTATGTATTCCAACCTTGAATAAACACCCCAGGGCGTTTATTTTTTCCTCGAATACACCCCTCCAATGATTGTAAAAAATCTAACAAAGCCATATCGTTCTCCCTCAAATTAATACCCTCAAAACCATTTCTCAACAATAAAAGCCATGGGCCGTTTATTCAAATAGATATGTTATGCTTCTTTTTATAGCTGCATGGTTGTAGTTTCTTCTCAAAAGATTTCTTACTCCAGTAGGCTTACGCTTAATAAGTCTCAATTTAATTCAAGTTTATTCTATACAGGTCGTGTTTCTGCAGATTTATTTTAACTTTAATCATTGACATTTTTTAATGTTGGGCAATACAAATTACCCTTTCTGATTCGGCAGTACAGGCCTGAAGCAATGATACAAGAAGTATACACACATATTCTTGGAAGCAGTGTATGTTTAAATTATATATTGTTTACATTATGCGATATGTTGTTTCTGGGTTTATTCCATTTTCCTGTCAAATTATATACATTATATATTTAAGTAATGTTCTATTTTTCATCCATATTTAGGAAAGAAAGAAATCCAACTGTTTATGACGAGAAATCCGACTCTCAAAGTAACTAGCTGGCAGGTGATCCGTACAAAGGTGTTAAATGAGCAGCGTGCTGCAAATAAGCGCCTGCAAAAACATCTTAGAAATGTTCAAGAATAAAGATCAATAAGAAAGTACTTATAATCAAGTATTAGTATTGTTCAAAGCTTTAGTGATATTGATTACTGTACTTCCATACGGTTAATGTTACAGATATTTGGTGGATGCTGAAAACTTTTTTGAGATTTGTATATTTAATGGTGGATTTAATTTCACCTGGGTGATTGTTGTTGCTATTTAGTTGTGGCCTTGCTCAAAACTGTTGTTTTGAGCAGGGCTACAACTGATCAGCGGTGGTAGGCTTTGATGGAATCGGGTCTATAATTAAATACTTAATTAAGGTGTTTTTGTTTTATTACCAGTGAAATTAGGCAATGACAGCAAAGTTTGTTTCCAACCCATTATGAGAAGCCACCCTATTCAAATGATTTTATCGCAAAACATTTTTAGTTTTACTTTTTGTGGATGCTGCAGCGTTTTGTTGTATGAATAAATACATATTTTAGAATATGTATAGTACAGTTATCCCAGGAGTAAAAGAAAAAGTTGTTATAATAAATTTCTCATTCAGGTTGTATAGGAGTTGTATTGTGTTAATTTATTATGCGTGTATTATAAAACGTATTTCAAATAATGCTATATTCATATTATAGTACAGTATTGTTTAGAAAATCCCTTCATTCACCAACAGCATATCAGTTTAAAACATATTTTGAAAATAAAAAAAGCTTTAACTTCGATAAAAGTATCACATGTATACATTAGTTACTTTTATTTTATTTGAAATGTAATCTAGATTAGATGAAAAATATGAATGAAAGAGGAATGACAACAAGGATGGGTGACTTGCACGAAAGAAAAAAATATATCGCTCTAATCAAATGATGTATGTGATTTAATTGCCTAAGCTACTAACAGATGATAACTGCTTATTCGATTACATTTATAGGCCTAAATCTCTGTCAAATGTACAGTATACAGTTGTACCCCTAAGAGGACACCTTCAGGACCAAAATATGTGTCCCCTTAATAGGGCTGTCCCCTGAATAGCTATAACTATAACATACATACATTCTTTATAATTTTATTTTTATTAACATAGAATCATTTACAGTAAAATATCTAATTTTTAGCAATAATTTGAATCAGCAGAAATGTAATTAAAACAATAGTTAAATATAGATATGTTCCCAATATTGCTTCATTATGAAACAATAATGAACAAATATTCTTTTTTTTTTAAATATTGAGCTTTCCATTAAATCAAAGTTTCATATGGTTTGAAATATTATAATGTGATTAATATGTGTGTAATATATATGCGAAATGTCCTGAAAAGGTAAACAAATACTGGTTTATTTACAAATAACAACAACCACAGCTTTCTATTAGGTGCATGTAGCATGAATAGAGCACCTCTTTGAATACTAATATGTAATAGGTGCTGATGTCAGTGGCGGATGTAGATGGTGTGATCACACCCCTTAAATTATATAACAAAAATAATTGTTTATCCTTAAAAATATAGTACGGGTAAGATTTTAAAAGTATGAGAGTGCAAATTCTGGGCACCTTGAGGTCCCTTAATAGGGGTTATTGACAGTTGGCGCACTCAGAAAGTGTCCCCTTCCCCTTTAACAGGGGCGTCCCCTTAATAGAGATTGGCTGTAGTGAAGATATATTGCCTGTCGTTTCACAGAATTGTGTCCCCTTAATAGGGGTGTCCCCTGAAGGAGTGTCCCTAATGAGGGGTTCTACTGGATGCTCAAATCACTCTCCTCACATTCCTACCCCTCCCCACACAATAATTTCATATAATATTTAACTAAAATTAATTGAAAAACAGAGAAGGGAATTGTCGCCTAATTGTAGCATTTTTTATTACTGTCACCCTCATATAGCAATTGCATTAATATTATGATGTCGCCCTAATATGGCATGAGTAGTTAGAAAATATTAGGGCGACGCCAAAAAAATTATGTTTTGAATTTTTATATTTAATTAAGTATAATTACATATATTAACTAAGAAAAATCAATTTGAACATTTTTTCCATCAAAAATAAAGAAAATACTAGTGTTATGTAATGTTGCCCAAATGTAGCGTTTTTTACTACCGTCACCCACGTATAGCAATTAGCATTATTATTATTATTATTATTATTATTATTATTATTATTATTATTATTATTACTATATTATTATTATTAGGCCTATTATTATTATTACGTACGGTAGTCTAACAAAAGCTCGCCCTTGACAAATAACAGTAGAGAGGTGATAATAGTTAGAAAGGTGATAAAAGTTAATTAATGAGTTGCCCACCATAATGTTTATTTACAGCAAGTCTGTCATTCAACAATTAAAAAATGTAAATGACGAAAACATTTGTTTTGTATTTATGGTTTACAGTACAGTAATGTAAAATGAATATACAATATAATTGTAATTGAAATATACATGTAGACTGTAAATAAAATTAAAGCTGTAATTGCATTTTACTATAATGAATGTAAAATACAAATACAACAACAATGTAAAGTAGAAAAACAGCAACTAGTCATTTTACATTTTGATGTAAAATATATTGACAGAAATGTTGTAAAAAATAAATATTAATGTGATGTAATGTAAAAATACAGCAAATGTGATGGCAACTCTGCTGCCTGCACATTTGCTGTAAATTTACAGAGAATTTTTTTACAGTGTACGCTTTCTCCATCAGTAATGCTTCTTTTAAGAATGGAATGACTTGATGGAAGACCAAACCCAGTACTGTTTCGATTTTATTCGTGCGGGAAATCTACTCATGATGCTTTAAATATATTTATGGCATCTAGTCTACTGGACACATGTAGTGGATTAAGAATAATGTTTAATTGTTTCTATAACACGAGGGCATTGACATCGACATCACGTTAATGTTATTGATACAATGAATTGAATCAAAAATATACCACCAGTGTCATTCCTATTACCAAATTTAGAAATGTTTAAAAATTAATGTGATTTAATCCTGTTACACCAGGATTTGTTCTTGAGACTAAAAAAAAAACTCCAATCATTATGGCTTATTTACCTTACCTAAGACAGTAATTTACTGTATATTGCTATTCAAAATCTTCGCTTATTACCTAAACAAAATCGCTATAGTCAAATATAATCGATATCGTTATTGAACTCTTTAATTAAATTTCCACTACCATCAACATCATCATCATCATTAGAACTATATTTTGGAAATGAGGAAAAGTGTCTATATGTAATTTTGATCTATCTGTGGTATTACAAGCGTGGGAGAGCGGAAGAGAGGGAGGAGTATTTTTGGTGTGAATCACACCTATAACCCATGAAGTCCGAAGACTTGTTTACAGTGGGGGTCTTTCTAGTGGTGAACTGGATTGTGATATGTGGGAGTTGGAGGTCTATATGGAGAAAACCAAAGCCATCGTTTTCAGAAGGGGTGGAATAGTGACCAAAGACGAAGGTTGGACATATAAAGGTGACAACGTTGAAGTTATTATTATTATTATAATTATATGGGCCCTAAAATAAGCTCCCACATATTATAAAGGTGACAACATTGAAGTTGTACTGCATATTATAATTATCTGGGCCTTAAAATAAGGTCCACGGGAGCTTATTTTAAGGCCCAGATAATTATAATGTGGTACAACTTCAACGTTGTCACCTTTATATGTCCAACTTTCGTCTTTGGTCACTATTCTACCCCTTCTGAAAACGATGGCTTTGGTTTTCCCCATATAGACCTCCAAATCCCATATACCACAATACTTTTCGATGGCGTTTAATATTTACAGCCTTACAAATTAGGATATACGGTACAGTTGTATACAAGGTTCCGAACATCGAATAATGCGGTTTTAATAGTAAGAAACAGGGGTGGCGCCAGGCCCCCCCCCCTTCGGGGATAGCTGCGCCCACATCTCCACCCCCACCCCTACCCCGTCGGGGAGAAAAAGTTGGGGAGAAAAAAAAATATATGTATTTTGTACAAATTACTAGACACTAAAATCGAATAAATAAGCCTTTAAAACCCATAAATTGTCAAAAAAATGTGGGGGCTGCGGCACCCCCATTCCACTTTTGGAAGATTAAAGCGACGCTCGGTCACGCCCACTTTGCTCTCGTCAAGGAAATCTTCCCCCTCGTCGGGCATCGTCCCCCCCCCCTACACCCCCGACCTCGGACCTATCCTCGGGCAAATCCTGCCGCCACCCCGGGTAAGAAAGAACATATGAGAGCTAGAATATAAAAGTTATTCGGGTTTAATTATTTAGACAGTGCATGATAGGGACGTACGGTACGGATATGCTTACAAATTAGGAAAGTGGTTTATGTCAAAATATTCATACCGCTCTCTAAGGTCTGCTTATAAGGCATACAATTTACTGGATGCACTCCACATTGTTTAGAAGTTGGTATACATTTGTAACATTTGCACGTATATTATTTCTGCGGTTTGTGGGTAGGTTACAATCAAGTGTTGTTATAATAGTAAAGTGTACGCAGTTGTAGCATGAGAGGTAGATCATGGGGGTCCTGTTACGGTAACATGATTTTTTTTTTCTCACAACCAAAACAACTCCTCTGCCAAAGCATCATAGTGAGACTTTTTAGTTTGCATCTTGTGTTCATGTTTGTCTTGTTAGTCTGGTTGTAAAACTGCTGAAATGAACTTTAGAGGGAAAAAAGTAAAGGAAAATTAATTTTTGGTTTTTCTGAATCAGCATACCCTATAGTG
>NW_022683814.1:229328-230961 GCF_011630105.1 Anneissia japonica | reverse complement strand
CCAGTTCTGACATGTCCGAAATGACGTCATAAATTTATTATTCATATTTTCTATAGGATTAACGGCTATAAAGGGTCGTCAATAGACATAATAAAAATATAATACATGTATTGAAAAACATCGAATCCAGTTTTACCACTACGTCATAAATTACTTATTCATATTTCAAGGTCCGGTAAAAGAAAACAATAGGTCTTCGACCGGAAGTTAAGGTCACAAGGTCAATTCCATTGTTCTAAATATCGATGAGTTGGGGTCTAAACAAAAGAATTGAGGGGATTAGGGGGGAAGAGAACAATAGAATTCTATTCATATGCAAATTTTTTCTTTTGTTGGACTATGTTCTAATGCTTTCTACTCTCTGATATTGCTACATTTCGGACTGGACTATCTGTGCATTTTATATTACAGTTTCGTGATGTTCTAGGTTTCGTGATATGAGAGCAGGGCTATTGCGATCTTCAGCAATCGATATAAAGATGTAGAACATCAACAACTAATGTTTGGTGTAGATCGAATTAAGGAGGTACTTTTTAATGCTTTTGCGAAGCACAAAATGCACTTATTGCAAATACAAAACAAAATATCAGTGGCGCTATACAAATCTACACTATTACATTTCTTATTATTAATCATATTTCACTTATACGTCAATCTGAAACAATTTTTACATTTGCCAATTATACTGACGCGAGTATAAATATTACCGTGAACATAAAATGGTTTTGGGTGTTTCCTACGCCCGTAGCTTTTTGTATGCTATCTAAATTAATCAAGCTGTAAGGATGCACAAGGGATACAATTAATGATACTGTGCGGCAAAAACAATTCATATTCAATCGATGTTGTTGATGTGGATCCACGTACCGGGGTATGACTTATGGTAAGAATAAATAAAGTAGACGCAGACACAATAAACTGCTACGATACTTTGACTTGTAGAAGACATAGAAATATTTTAATTTGCGAAAAATGATGTTAACTTCGTCAGTGCTTGAGTATCTATGAGAAACTTAACAGAATATACATGTCTATATACAATAGGTGACTAAGTGGCCCTGTTCCGACGTTACCTATCTCACGTATTCCCGTAGTTCAGAAGGCCTATTATAGGTTCCACGCCATCGTAAATAAACGTTTGTAAAGAAATGCTTGTGTCTTTATTGTGTTATTTATTAATTTTAGCACTGTATACATTGTCTTTAAAACCCTGTTTCCTAAAATGTTTCATTACACAATAGGGTAATATACTCGACTCTCGATTTATTGTGTCTGCGACTACAGACTTTGTTTTCTGATATTAATAACATTGATAATAATGAAATTAATATTATCATTATTATTATCATCATCATAATCGTGATCCTCATTACCGTAACTATAATAATAATAATAATAATAATAATAATTATTATTATTATTATTATTATGTATAATGTTTATATTATTATTATTATTATTATTATTATTATTTTATTAAATCTATTTTCTCTACTAAAACAAGCTTAACAAATAAAACAACTTAAAAACTGTGCTACTGTTACTATCAAAATTAGTCTTTCTCAACACCGTTTCAAATAAAAATATTTTAAAAATTTACGTTAAGTTAGGATATATATATATATATATATAT
>NW_022683814.1:205725-229138 GCF_011630105.1 Anneissia japonica | reverse complement strand
ATATATACAGTATATATTCAATTACTTAAAATGTTAATTTATCACACTAGAATAAAATTTATAAAATATAGGCTATATACAAATTAACACAGAAGCACAATAATGGAAAAAGTAATGCGAGATTATTACAATGTGCCTAAATCACAACATCTCTAATGAAATAGTGAGATTTATAGGATTGTAAGTACAGGTGATGACGTGAGAAAGAGACACTACTATTAATTTACAAGCAAGAAAATCATTATTCGGGCCATAAAGGACGTCAAATAATGTGATTTAGGAAAACTTTGGTTGAAGGACAGCCTACAATATGTGACGTCATTCGCTCACTTGTTACAACCTAAAATAATTAACAATTTTCAAAAAGACGCTATCGTACGTTATTTAATAGCTGGTCGGACTGATCAATACTAGTCTATGCTATAATGTCGTTTTGAGTTTTTTTTTTTAGGTTATTTAAGATTGTTAATTGGCTTTCGAGGATCTACCAGAATGCGCTAATCAGTGGTATTTAGGGTCCATCGCGTTTGTGTGGACTAAATATTTCCCTTGATATTGTATGAATATATACCAAATTTCAAGTTGTTTATAGTACCTTTTAATATTTTTCTGAAATTATAAAACCAGTTACAACAAGACATACTATGTCTGTTTGTAGAACAGAACGTATGGGCTTTTTCTCATTGCCATAATGAGAAGTGATGTTGAAATATTTTTTTTCTTCATTGGACCATGACAAAATATTAAGAAAAGTTTCATTTAGATCCATTTTTGGAGATATTTAGCTCTGGAATGTTAGCACTTTAAATGACTGTTACATGCAAAACACAAACAGAGAATAGGAAACACAATAGCTTAGTATTATATACAATATGTACATTTATTAATAAAAGCATAGATACATTATTAACACGTTATATCGTCATTGCGGACTTATAAAATCCGCATACGCCTTAAAACTAAAAGAAAATGCATACGTTTAGAGTCCGTACTGAGCCCAAAAAATCCGCAATGAAAATATAACGTGTTTATTATAAAAGAGAACAAAAATGATGGTGGTAAAACACAATTAAATACTTTAAGATGTTCGAAAACTTACAGAATTAGCTGAGCCCACGGCTAAGTAAGTTGGATCAAAGACTGGTGTCCGAGACCGCAAGGTCTATAGATAAACTTAATGAACTACGGCAGACAGCAGACGTGTAAATTATATAACAGTAGTAACAATGTAATTCATTCTAATATTAAAATATAATTTTGAAATAACAGAAACACAATACAGTAATATATAAATAATATTATTATTGATATCAACAATAATAAATAAGCATAATACTACTATTAAAATAATAATATTTATATATATTCTATATGTGATTGCTTTGATGAGATTGTATTTTGTACAATAGTAATAATAGTAATAATATTAATAATATAATAATCTTTCAAAAATAACCATTTTCTCCGCCAAGATGAACGCAATCTTGGAAATTGGCATTATGATCATTTCAATTAAAATTGATAAAGACAGTAAAGAGTAACTAGTTTACTAAGTAGTCCCTTAACCTTATTTGGAATATTAGCCAACAGGTGATTCGGACAACAAAATTTATGAGGGGCACTTTAGGACGAACTTTGTACACGCACTCTACAATATGGCTAATACAGTACTATTACAATGTAGAGTAAAAATAACATAACAGTATTTAACATTGTATTATAGTAAAATAAATGTATTAGGTATAACCTAACACCTAACAATGACCCTCAAATTTACACCCAAAAATACCTTCCTTATAACTTGGTTTAACTTTTGTAAAAGTTTCAATCAGATCAGTTATTCTGTTTTTGGAATATCTCGTCCGGAACGTTTCCATTTGAATGGTACCCTCATATTCACACCCTAATACGGATCGTCACCAAAAATTTATTAATTATTTTCATCGGACATTTACAAAATATTCCGGAAAGTTTTATTTAGATCCATTAATAACTTATTTGGGATAATTTGGTCTGGGACGTTGGTTCTTTAAATGACCCTCAAATTCACGCCCGACCCTGGATCGTCACCACAACTGAATATTTTCTTTCTTGTAACTGGATTAAACTTCCCAAAACATTTCATTCAGATCAGTGGATCAGTTTTTGGTATATATGGCATGGGACGTTTTTATTTGAATGGTCCTCATATATATCCACACTCCGGATTTTCACCAAAATAGAATAATTTCTTCACTGGGCCATGACAAACTATTCTTTAAAGTTTTATTTAGATACATTGATAAGTTTTTTTTTAGATATTTAGGTCTGGGAAGTTAGAAATTTAAATGTCGCTCAAATTTACACGTTAAACTGGATCGCCACAAAATTTAATAACTTCTTCCTTGTAACTTGGTTAACCTTTCCTGAAAGGTTCATTAAGACCAGTTGATCAGTTTTTGGTATATCTGGTTTGGGACGTTTCCCTTTGAATGGTCCTCGTATCCACACCCTACACTGGTTCGTCACCAAAATGTTATCATGTCTTCATTGGACCATGAAAAACTATTATGGGAAATTTATTTAGATCCATTGATAAGTTTTTTGAGTTATTTAGCCTGAGACGGTAGCAATTGATATGACCCCCAACTCTATACCCTACACTAGATGGTCACCAAAACATAATAATTTATTCCTTGTAACTTGGTTAATATTTCCCGAAAGTTTCATTAAGATCAGTTGATCTGTTTTTGAAAATACTAGTATCTGGTGTTGGTTGTTTGCCCTTAAATCCCTTTAATTGGTCCTCAATCCCCAAACCACTCCAAATTGTTACTAAATTTTAGGAGGAAAATCCTTCATAAAATCCTTGGACAAAGTTTGGAAAAGATCGAAGCATGGGAAAGTGACTAAAATCCCGGGCGGAAAAATAAAGGTAAAGGTAGGCGAATATCCCATTAATCGCATTTTCATTGTGCTGAATTGCGTATGGGCGTGACCAGTGACTACCTAGCCGCTGTACTGCTGTAGCTACATGTTTACATCATTCCACAACGACAGGGGCTGAAAAGACCCTCAAATTTACGATAGTATTTTGAAAGCGGTGTGGAGGCGGTTTGACGCAGCGTGAAAGGTTTGGCTTCCCAACCTCGATGTCGGGGTTTCAATCCCTCGGTGTGCATTTCGCTTGTGCCCTTGAGCAAGGCACTTTATCTGCATTGCTTCTCTCCATCCAGGAGTATGAATGGGTACCTGGTGGGGTGCTTGCTCCTGCGCTAAATGCAGCAGCAACACTTAGCATGTGGATCCAATGACCAGGGACAGAAGCTTATCGTATCTGCAAAGAAAGGCGCTATATAATCAACCATAGCATTTTAAGCCAGGTACTCACTGCGCGCGACGCCGACGCGACGGCAACTCGACTATGAACACCAGCGACGGATTGATTCAGACTGCCACTGACAAATCAGCAGACGGCGTTACGCCGTCTATCGCTCTCCGGAAGCTGAGGTGGATTCGTCGTGCGACAGTCGTACGACGCAGTGAGTGCCCGGCTTAAATGATGGTTTCAACCCTCTACTCTTCCGAAAGATGCAATTGGTTCTTTAAATTGCACATGAACCAGTGTACACTGGACCTCCATTTTAAGCCCTTTTCCGAAAATACTTAATTTTACCAACCAAACTCTGGGCGATGAGAGGTTCAAACCAGCGCCGATGTTAAGACTGTGAATAGCGGTGCCTGCCTTAACGCTCGGCCACTCCACAAATTCGCTGTGTCCCTTGGCAAGCCACTTTACCTTTGGTCGTCTGTCGCCATAATGCGTTGATACACTCTGCAATATATAGAATTTACCCATGAATCTGGGTAGGCGTTCCATCTGTTTTATCCAACGATCGAAGGTGATAATGTTTCATTTCATTTATTCGACTCGGTAATACAGAGGTTTGTCAAATATACAGTTACAGAAAAAGTCGTTTTGCCAAATGTACAGATATAGAAAACCGTAGAACATAATAGTTACATTAAAACAGCAAACTTAATGCACTAAATGCTCTGTTGAAAATGAAGTGTGGAGTACAAAGGTCCAGTGTACACAAAAGAGCTTCCTTTGTTTTTGTAGGTATCTTTGATCATTAGAGTAAGAATGATTTGATCTTTTGTGTAAATCACTGCTATGTCACCTACTAGAGGTAATGTTTTGATTGGTTAAACACTTTTGGTACATAAGCTTGCTAATATGGATAATTTTTCATTCCTGATGATGACATAATTAATGTCGAAATATTGAACCCCAACACGATGCCGTGTATTTCAATACTTGGAGTATGTATTATACTTTCTTATTCGAGTACAAAGAAACTTTGCAAACATACACAAATTGTAATATAAAAAGTAAGCATACGGTATTTTTTGATAAACAATCATAAATCGAAAAATGAGCAAAAATAGACGCATTATGATTTCACAAAACCAATGGTGCTCGACTGGTACACATTGGACGTTTAATGCAGTATGTAGCGTCTCTGTAGGTGGATTAAAATGATGTTACGTATGTCTTTACTAATTGGCATTCCTGCAGAATAAGAGAAGAGCTTTTAATATTTTTTTGATGTTGTTAGTGATGGAATTTCATGCCAACAAAGCGAAGTGTTCGTTGGCTGATTAGCTAATGAATTTCCAAGAAACGATATACTGTATGATAGTATATGTCAATTTCAATCAAAATTGCAGCTACCTAATCATCACATCGTTACAGGATGAAGAACAATAATGTAATCAGGGAACAGTTAATTGTTCCCTGATATAATGCGGTACATAATGCCTATTCCTTTCTCACCAGTCTTTACTAATTGGCATTCCTGCAGAATAAGAGAAGAGCTTTTAATATTTTTTTGATGTTGTTAGTGATGGAATTTCATGCCAACAAAGCGAAGTGTTCGTTGGCTGATTAGCTAATGAATTTCCAAGAAACGATATACTGTATGATAGTATATGTCAATTTCAATCAAAATTGCAGCTACCTAATCATCACATCGTTACAGGATGAAGAACAATAATGTAATCAGGGAACAGTTAATTGTTCCCTGATATAATGCGGTACATAATGCCTATTCCTTTCTCACCAGTCTTTACTAATTGGCATTCCTGCAGAATAAGAGAAGAGCTTTTAATATTTGTTTGATGTTGTTAGTGATGGAATTTCATGCCAACAAAGCGAAGTGTTCGTTGGCTGATTAGCTAATGAATTTCCAAGAAACGATATACTGTATGATAGTATATGTCAATTTCAATCAAAATTGCAGCTACCTAATCATCACATCGTTACAGGATGAAGAACAATAATGTAATCAGGGAACAGTTAATTGTTCCCTGATATAATGCGGTACATAATGCCTATTCCTTTCTCACTATGGACAGGTAAAATGTAGTGATAAAATTATTAATAAGCTCTTATTAATCATCATCATCATATAATTATAGTAACAATAACAATAATATTAATAATAGACAACGACTGAGGGCAGGCAATCACATTTTTGCTCAAGGAGCAAACCCAAGATACATCCTTTCATCCTATTGGCTTAGTCCCATAATTGAGGCAACAACTTACTCGAAGGTATTCTTCACTAATTCTCAAAATATCACCCCCATCAACAGTTACCATTCATTATTTTGCGATTCTCTGCCCTCCCTTCCTCATATGTGTAGTTTCATGATGGCCCGTTTTCACTGGTATTCCATAAGTTAAGCAATGATTCCACAAATCAGTAAAGGGCGCTATCTATGCCCTCTTGTAAGGTTCAGAGAAATCAAGTTTTCTATTAAAGTAATACCTAAAGTTAAGATTAGTCAACGTCTTTCATTTATGTATCATGGCGTACGCAAGCAAAAAAAGAGTAGTTTTATTTTGATATTCTTATAATTCGTTATGCCTGGTGCTTTGAAGTCTGTGTTTATTGTGTTTGATGTTTGTTATTTTTTTCCTCTTTTGGAGGTTATTCAAATAAATTTGTCATTTAAATTTCAATATGAATTATATGAAATCGGATTAACTACATAACTAATAAACGTATTTGTGAAGATTGACGCTAAAATTGAACATATTTGCAAGACAGATAATCTGTTTATTATGTTGTGTTAATGTTTGTAGCTCTTTGTAGAAAACATTCATCATGTCTCGCAGTCAAGATTAAAATGTAACCATCCGAAACTATTAAATGTTTTTTTCATAGCACGAAACGATTCAGAGAAAATACTCATACACATTTAATTCCATCCACTTACACTAAGCGATTATGGCTGTCATGTAAGAGAATTTTTTTTTTTTATCAAAGTCACATTAATAGTAGGGCTGATATTTCATAAATTCACGTACGTAGATGGCTAAATGACAGAGTAATTTATATGCTTTCTAATGCTAGATTGTAAAAGACACAATGTTTCAACACAAAATGTAACATGGGAGAAAACTAAATGCATTTAGATCGGTAATAAAAAGAAATCCGTTTAAAAAGGCGCCAACTGATTTTCGGGTACTAACAGTGGTCATATAACAACATACTATACGTTGACCTGGTATAATGGTGAGAAATAATTTCGAAAGTCGATATAATATAATAGTGGCAACTTTTCGTAACTCCAGGTTTTCCAAACAGTTCATACATGCTTCTTGTAAACCAGATTTTCATAATTCTGTGGAAGATAAGCTACGGTCTCCACATAAACTCGGGGCAATGGATTTCACCATTCCACTCATATTTGTATCACTGAGTATCAAAACACGCAAATTTAGAAAGTTGATGGGCGCTGGTTCGGGAATGAGGTGATAAATGAGGGGATTGTAACTACGGTACTTGGGAAAGGGGCAAAGATGTTTTCTATGGAAGGGCTTTCCATGAAAAGCTCTTTAATTAAACTTGTGTCATTTCTTATATTTAGGGGCCGATAATATTAGAGCTACACGTGGTCCTAGGACCATTACTACAATTACGCCCAAAAGTGACCGTTATTGCATTTAAAGTATTATTACGCTCAGAGGACCATCATTACAGGGGCCAACATTTATTACTCTTAGGACTTTTATTACTCTTACTTATACAATAATATTTATTACACTTAGGTTAACCGTATTACATCTAAAGCTAAGCATTTTTACACTTATGCCTACGAAATTTAAGAAAATTCCATTACATTTGAGGCTCACATTGCTTTATGTCTGCCTGCCAACACATTGCAAATAGGCTTATCATTGGCAACATAAAAAAGAAGAGTTACGAAATGTCTGTGATTCATTACGAAAAGTCCAGACTACAAGATATCTGCCTACCTAGTAGAATGATGTTACGACAACATGGACGTTGGTGCCAATTAAATAATATTTTTTTACAATTTTACAAATCGTTGCACTGTTATTAAAAATGTGCATAAAAGAGGAGTATTAATCCTGTTTAAGTATAATCATCATCAGAAACTTTATTCAAACATCACAAGTCAACGTATTACAATGTCTGTGTAAGACAAGTTTAAGCAAAAATAAACCATCTACGTCCCTAGAAAGCTCACGTAAGTGTGCTAAACCATCATAATATTCAAGTACGAGACTTTTTACACCCAAGTCGGTTTTGATGATATTTACAAGATTGATTTGATGACTGTCGACCAATTTGTACATCCAAACTCTTTCAACCTTCAACTGCATATGCCATAGCTGCAAAAGCAGGAGAACCTAAGCGTAAACATGTCGTAATTATGCACCATGCTTTATTCTAATTGCGTGTTAGTTTTTACAGTATATAATTTTCAATTTTAAATGTGAATTGTTTATGTATTTTAATGTACTTTTTCATTTCTCTTCTCCTTGGTGGGGGTATATTTTTAATAAATAAATTGATTGATTAATATTCTATTTTGCTTTATTCTTGCATAGCAGTGGAAGAACTTACGACTCTGGGTTGGAGAGCTAAGCCCCTTACTACCTTGTGGACCAAGAGGTGTGAGGGTGTAGGCACCAAGTATATCAGGGTGAGTGTTAAGTGTACCATGTTAGTAATCTTTCTTAAAAATGGAATCTCCTTTTTTAGATAATAGTATCCACTATACTTATTTTTTTATTGATATATAATATAATAAATTAGAAATGTATACCTACAAATTTTTTTAATACAGCAGATCTACATTCTGATGGTTTTATACTTATGGGAAAAAAAGTGGGTTTAGGGTTTATATCTTCTACTTTTTTTAAATATAGATTTTCAGAATTATGAGCATCACCATGTTAATAAATATTTTAAACTAGAGCAGTCAATCCATAAAGTACATATCTCTATCCTGTACCTGGATACCGAACATTATGTACAATCGCATCCAACTAAAATTTATGATGATCCATTCCTAAATTTTTATGTATCACATTTAATTTTATTCAATAAAAAGAGCAACATACAATTTTTTAATTAAACAATAAACAAACACACAAAATTCAGAATGGTATTTTATACTATATTTATCTATTAATGTCTTACATAGAAGTGGAGAAAATTACACTGATATTCAGCCACCACAATCAACCAGCCAAGAACTGCACTCCATAGAGGGGCTACAGTAACCCTGCCTTGTGCCTGATGGGCAACTGCTGGTTGATTCAACAGTAATACGGGAAATTGTATGTAGTTCATTGATAGGAGACCATCCAAATTCCCATACAAGGTGTTTGTTCTTTTTGGTTAGTATTATCAAATTGGTTCGTATTATCAAAATTGTTGTCTTTTGAAAGTTAACTTTCAACTTCCATTTTTGTGCAAATTTTTCTGCAAGGTGTAGCATTTTTCCCATCTCCTTTTTAGTGTTAGCTATTGCACAACATCATCAGCCCAACATAAACTACCAACTCATACATTATTAACTCTGGTGCCAAGATCATTTGAATATAGGATAAATTCTTTTAGTCAATGGCTTCGCGTCAGTAATTTTGTAAGGGTTAACATTACTTACTGTGATTGGCCAATAAATATTAACTATTCAACGAAGGAGTTATTTGTAATATTCTGCCTTCTTATTGACACACAGTCTTGCTGAATACTAATAATACACACAGTTACAAATCCACACAGGACACCTTATTAACATGGCTTCCAGAACACATGGACAGAATTTAATGTGTATTCCGTTATCCAGCCGTTTTGCTAGGCTACTACAAAGACGTTTGTTTGTGTTAATATATTACATTATCTAAGTTTGCAATCCATAAAAATGTTTCGTTAAAAGAAAAAACTTTCTTAATATGAGGCTTGCCATCCAAAACCAGCATTAGTGACCCCCTCCCCCCTAAAAAAAAATTCTTATTTTTTCAAACTTTACTTTAATCATTTGAACTTACACCTTTAGATCGGTGACACTCGATGACAATCGGTGCTTTCGTAAATAAAAAGGTACAAACTTAACTAAACAAATACATAAAAAGGAGAAATATGCATATAAAAATATACATACAAACACATATGAACTCTTAACTAAAAACAAATGTAAGTCACAGAAATGAGAGAGCAGGTAGCCCTTGGAAACCAAGAAAGTTCAAAGAGCTTTCTCCTGTGTCCAACTAAATAACAATTAAGACTAGCTACATAATAAAAAAAATTACACAATGTGCAGCAATACAGAACTTAATCTACAATAAGGATTGAACATGCTTAATTTCTGATCTCTTTTTTCAAGCTCTCTTAGCATAAAGTTTACATTTATCAAAAATCTGCTTTACTTCATTAGGTAGAGGAATAGCTGTTGATCCTAAACCATAATGCAGTTTATTGTCGATAGTCGAGTTTTAAAATGATGCTCATTTAATTGGATCGACTTATTATTGCCAAAGTTATGAGTGAAAGTAAAGAAGAACCCTTATTAAGGGGACACTTTTCAAGACCAAAAAAAGTGTCCGCTTAATAGGGGTGTCCCCTGAATAGAGGTACCCTATTCAGGGTGCACTAACCAAAAACGCAAAATTGTCCCCTTAATTATTGGCATGTTTTCATAAATGATGACAACAATTCTGTATAATTTTATTTTTATTGACATAAGAATCACCTAAGTAGAATTAGAACTAATTTATATCAACCATTTTCAATGCAAATACAATTCATTTGTATTTGAAATCAGCACAAATGTAATTAAAACATCAATAATTTTATATGTTTTAGAAGCGGTTTGGTGCAGCGAGAACGGTATGGTTTCCCAACCTCGAGGCCCGAGTTTCAATCCCCCGCTGTACTGTAAATTTTACTGGTGTCTTTGAGACACTTTATCTGCACTGCTTCTCCTCCAATGTTATGCATGTTATGCCCTCCCAATTTAATTAAACCATCGCTGCATGGGTACTCTCCACCAGGGTGTATAAATGGGTTCCTGGTGAGGTTGCCTACTTCTGCGATGTTTACCAACAGTAAGCGTCGCTTAAAACATAAGGTACATGACCAGGGAAAAAGAAGAGCTTTGTATCTACAAAGAAAATGCGCTGTATAAATGATATAAGTAATAAAATAATAATAAAATTATGACAATATCTTTTCATGATGCAATGTTAATGACCAAATATTCCTTTTTTTAAATGTAAAATATTGCTTTCCATTGGATGAATGTAGCATGAATTGAGTAACCAATAGACATGTTGTGGTATGTATTAGAATCCTACTGTATATAAAAGTACACACACAAAGAAGAAAAGGGTCAAAATTGACAAGGTTGGTTCATATGAAGTAACACATTCAGTAAGCCTATACCAACGTTTAGGATTTAGGGGAGAAAATTCTGGTTTATTGCTCAAAAGGTATTAAAATATTATTAAGTTGAATGAATTTTTCTTACTTTGAGACTGCTGTAGTTAGTGATACAATGATTTTTTTAAAAAAGTGTCTCCTTAATAGGAGTTATTTGACAATGTGGCACACTAAGAGAGTGTCCCCGTCCCCTGAATAGGGGTGTCACTGTAATAAGGCTTCCCTGTACTAAAGTATACAATACTATTTATTACTAATGCTGGTTTTGGGATGGCAAGCCCTACTATTACAAAAAACAACATTGGCTAATGCTAACTAATTCAACAGATAGAATAGAATTTCTACCACCGGATCTGCAAATTGTCTATACTGTATAACTATTCTTTTTATAATTTCCGGCTTAGGTTCGTCAGAAAAAAAGATTCCATTGGAATCTGAGACGCATATTGGTTTTGAGATTTTGTGTTAGCTTCAAAGTTTTGTAGCTTAAAAAATATTTCTTCCCTCAGTATTATTGATAGTTGATTAGATTTCTATTTTTTCCATAATTTTGTTTGATTTGTTTTTAATAAAGCTGCTTTTCCTGTTATTATAAACTAAAACTATGATTGACAAAAGAATTAGTCTCTTAGACTAACTATAAAATCTCCCAGCCTTCACCCACACGGTGTAATTCTTCTAGAGTGTACAAGTGCGTTCGGAAACACCTATGATATACAACAGACACGATACAATATGTGCTAAAGATAACAAAGTATAAAAATAGGGTGCAACAACTCGAGATTTAAAGAGAACTTGACAGAGGTAATCTCCTTGACGTATTCCCATGTCTGTATTCATCTGTGTCTAGTCTGCCGCATTTCTTTCTTCTTCTTGAAGCTTGAAAATATATATTAGAAGTTTTTTAGCACGTGCAATTCGTCATGTAGAAGTATGTCTTGAAGGATATCAATTATTGTCTCATCAATATCATATTCATAGTCGACTGATCTGATGGCTTTCTCTGCCAGAGGTTTTCAACTAAAGGTATGATCTGTGATGCTCTATCTTTCTTGCATGATCCTTAACATTTTTATTAATCATTGCTATAGCATGCACATTGATTGATTGATTGAATTTATTCGAAAAATTACATAAAATACAATAACAAGAAAAGTTAAGAACAATATACAATGATTGCGAAATTCATGGAATAACTCAAGAAGGCCAAAACGACTTATTTCCATTGAGGTCCCTACATAAAAAACAAAGACCACAGAAACAAACACATCGATTCCTATAAAATTGAGTAAATAAAATGTATGGATTAAAAATTTTATGATATAAAATTCGTAATAATAATAATAATAAGATGATGTGTCTAATATGTTTAACTTGTTAAATTTAATATTACTTATTATTTTTTTGCAGATATCGATGAGAAAAAAATGAATGTGGTAGCAAGCAGCCAGTGCAATACCGCAAAGGGTTCCATCCGAATTTGCTCATGCGCAATGCCGGATCAGTGCATGTGTGCGAAGAAGCAGATCCGTGTCCTGCTATAGAGCCTACTGGTGCAATTATAGTCTAAATTACCAAACGATGGATTATTCTGGGAATAAACGTAACTTGAGTATAAATGTATACTGATTACGTGCAACCCTAGGAACATGCTTTCTTGTCTATTTTTTCGTTAATTTCACTGTTTTTTTAAAAAATTGGTTACTTGTTTCTGATGCACCATATAATAATACCTATATGAATACAGAGATACATCCATCCGAAAGCAGATTTTGACACAGCCAGCAAGAAGATCGCTGAATTAACACAAAAGCTTGATATTAAATCCCATAACTAAGTCAAACTTATCTTAGGAGACAGTAACAGCAGATTGAATAAGGTTTTTATCAAACTACTTCCAACACGTCAACAATCCCATCAGCAAGGACACGACACTTGACTTGTGCTATGGAAATGTAAAATATGCCTAATATTCCAAGCCTAGTTTAGGTGGATCTATGATATGATCCATCAAATACCAAAGTATATGAACTGTTTGGAAAAAAAAAGAAAGTCGTGAGGACAGTAGTTAAAGGTAGCACCTTTCCTCAATCGAAGAATTAAAGGACTGTTTGAAGGTGTTTTCTAGACAAAGATGGTTGGCGGGCCGCACACATAGGGTTCGTAATTTGGGCGGGCCGCAAAAGTCACTGGCGGACGCATGCGGCCCGCGGGCCGCACTTTGTCCACCTGTAATATAGACAATGCATGAACGACGTTAAAACTTGGTGTAAACTAACTTTTTAAATTAAACCCAGATAAAACCAAAGAAATCATTTTTAATTTTTATAAAAGGTAACATTAGTAACAGCATAAATATTTAGGAACTATAATTGATAATAAAATTAACGGGAATGAACACATTGATCATGTTCAATAAGAAGGCTAATAAACTTTTGAATTTCCTTAGAAAACTGAAGTTAATTCAAGTTATTAGTGATCTTCTTAACTTTTTTAATAGTAATATCTTAAGTGTTCTAACTAATGACTTAGTTGTTTGCTATGCTAACTGCTAACCTAACAATTTTTAAAAAGAAGTAACTCTAAAGAATCATGAAACTTGCTCAAAAAATTGAGTGAATTACACAACAAATATGAATTTTGTAAATTAAATTGGAGTACAAAGTATTTGACCAAGTACGTCAGGTCATTACAAAGTGCGACAGGTTTTACAAATTGCGACGATTAGGCCTATTACAATGTGTGGCAGTACACGCCGTATGCGTATACATACAAGAGGAGATAGCAACAATTTATTTAAGTTCATTATTTCACGGCTTCTTACAGAAAAAAAAAATCTACCAAAAATAAATTAATTTGTTGTGTACGTTCCTTGATGTGAATTTAAGGCAATTGGAATTATAAAGTCGGTCATCCTTAACCGACATTAAGCATATCAATCTGCAACTCTTCAATATACACTCATCCTGATATGATGGACATGACATTTACCTGCATTTCTACAGCCTACTCACTCTTTAAAAATGCCCAGGAGCACACCAATCTTCAAAATCGACACATGAAAAGGGTATTCATAAAAATAATGTGGCTTACTCAAATGCTACACAGTCGTACTTCAATGCGTGGTTAGAATGAAAATATTGTATCACGATCTAATATGTGCATTATGGTTATTTTTTAACAATTAAAGTTGGAAGAAAATGTCTTCACACTTTTTTTTACACATATGCGTGGCTAAGGTAATTCCCGACGGACTTCGAAATACATGAATTAAACTAGACCTAATATATTTGTTTGTAAAACAGAGTATAGGGCTTTTCCTCATTACCATAAAGTAAGTAAAAAATACATGAAAAACAAAAAATATAATCATACAAAAGAAATTAAAAAAAAATAAACATGAAAACCAACTCGACATCAATGAGACTATGATATGCGCAACAGTGGTAATAGTGACGGTTGCGTTGAGAGTTTTTACTATTACGCTAAAAGAACCCGACGCTGAGGAGGTCAGTGAATTTTGGTTTGTCTACTTTACGTAATGTTATAAGTCGAGGGCGAAAATTGTTCATGCATTTCACGCATTTATATGTTGTAGTTCCGTGTTACGCTCAATTAAGGGAGTTTATTTGAGTATACTTATACGTATCAATTTTACGCCAAGAAAAATAAACGCCTCCGTCGAACAAAATCCTCCTTCGAATAAACGCCACCTCAAAACCCTTCTCAACAATAAATGGCCCAGCCGTTTATTCGAATAAATACGGTATATGGACTATTCGTTTTATTATCTTTTGTGTAATATCTAGATTAATTTGTCACATCATTAGGTCCGGGAACTTTCAATTGATGGTCTTAGGTTTTTTCAAACCTGTTTTACATCAACATCTGTTTCAGGTCGAAAGAATTCTTAGAATACTAATTGTATAGGTAGGTATTTTTAATAGTGTGTTTTCTGTCTCTTATACACATCTAGATGTGTATAAGAGACAGGTATAGGCCTAACTCGCTTTGTATTGGAAAATAAATTGAACTTTGAGCCGGGTTTATCCACCTAGTATGAGGCCTCGCTATGAGCGAGCGTACGCTTCGCGAGCAATGATTTGAAACACGTTTCCTGGTTACGGTTCATTATTATGCAAATTCTCGCCTGGCTAAACCTGCTAGTCTGAACGCCCGGCAAAGTTAAGCCAGGCTTAACGTTGAGCCGGGCTAAACTCAAGCCTGGCTTATCTCCAAGTCCGAACGTAGCCTAAGTGTTTTCCCCATCACGATTTTAACAAGAGAAAGTAGAAAATACAGTTGTTTACTAGTTGTGAAAAGTGGAATTATGAAAAGACAATCTTAACCATCAAGCCACAGCTAGGCCTAAATAAAAACCTTATTTGACATTTTATCTTAGCCTTAATTTCCTCTTATTTTGTTCTTAATTTTTAAGCAATTTCAACCTCAGTGTTCTTATAAAATTTGTTCTTATAAACAAAAAGTGTAGTGAGAAAAGCAATTCTATACTGCTTGAAATAATGAATAGGTGACCAATAAATTATGATTGATCATTTCTATCCAAATCAATAAAAGGCTACTGTACTGAGAAGATCAGTGACCGGTAAATACCCTCTAGGCCTAATTTGTTGAATGATTAATCTACCAATGATTTGTAGACACGCTAGGTGCACGATTACATTTATTACACTTTCAAACAGATACAAAATACAATAAAGCAACAACAGCCGGCGAAATGTCAAAAGTGTATCACAATAAAGCCTACGATAAGGCTGATGGTTGACCCTCTGCACTGTTTGCCACTATACTTTTGTCAAATATATTATTTTAAAACCTCCGTTTTATTATGTAAAGGCAGTCCTTGCAATTTGTGCTATATAAATAGAAGTTTTTATTTATCATTATATACAATGTGATCAATAAATTTAATAACACTTAAAACATGTGTGCAAAAAGATTAATACTTGTATAAACTTTAGAACCACTTATAACTACCGTATGTTTGTAATTCAGGAAACACATTACATAGGCCTATAATTATAAAGTATTACCTACATGGTCACAAATGTAGCAAGAAACTATAAATTAAACAATATATCATTTTCTTTTCCATTGTTGGTAAGTCTGATAACCGATATCCGTTGAGTACACTCGGCAGCAGTGCACTTTAAATCAGGCAATGGAGAGCTTTAAACAGAGAACGAAGTTTTAGGGTCATATATAGGTTAAAAGGTTTGATAAACTCATTGGGTTATTGTTTTGCAAAATGCACAGTAAAATGTATGCTAACTTTTAAAGGTTCAGAGTTTAAGCAAACTTAGGCTCGACTTTTGCAAGCCACATGAAATGGTGTGATGTCTTGATGAGCTAATTCATTCAGAAGGTATCAGTCAGATTAGAAATTACGAAGTTTCAAATATCTCAGTTACCTCGTTTTTTTATGTTATATTTTTGGGTGGTTGCTGTACCGGTACGACTTTCTTTTCATAATTCTTATTGTGGGCTTGGCAAGCCAACTAACTCGTTCTTTTATGACGTCGGTGAGGTTTTCTTAGGTTTCGCAAGTCAAATTCAAGTTTATACTAATATATTTAGTATGATGTGTTGATGATTATGATGACGATGACGATGATGTTGATTACAATGTTGTTGATGATGACGACGGGAATGATATGGTGACGTTAACGAGAACGGAAAAGGTGTGCCTGAAGTTAACGGTACCGGTAACGGAAATGACATCGATAACGATGACGACAATATTACAGGAACATATTTACAATTAAACAACAATATAAGACAAGATCCAGTAACGATTAAATTTTTTTTTCTTTATTCACTTAAATTACAAATAGATATAAGGACGAAAACCACAGATTTTAAGTCAAAACTAAGAGAAGCCTCCAAAAGCTATTATAAATTACAAAATAACAAAATAATAAATAATAACTATAATAGGCCTACCTAAAATTTAGACAAATGCCCACAAAATCAAACCCAAAGGAATCACTAATGGCTTATTTTAGCAATCAAAAGTAATTTCCAAAATGGACAAAACAAAATATTATTTTCAATATTACTTAGCAATAATAAAATGAATAATATATAAATAATAATAGTAATAATAAGTAAAATTATAATTGTAAACGAATGATGAAAGCGACTACAATGACATGGAACTTTTTCGTTCTTATCTTTATATCACTGCCCTACATTCAGAGTATATGTATCTGCCTCAAAAGAAACATTTTATTTTACTGTTCTAGCAAGTTCAACTAGAGTTCAGCGTCGATCGAAAAATTGTAATTGAAGAAAATATATACAGTATAAGTGAAACGAATAAATAACATAAATATACAAAGCATTAAGGGCTTATTAGCGGTACAAAATAAGGCAGAGACATAGACAAACGAAACTACGTTAAACCTGGTCTAAAGTTCACGAAGGCTACAGCTTACATTAAATTTATCACAAGATGAAAGGAACTGAAAAATAAGTAAAGAGCTAAAGCATCAGATCTCTCTCTTATACACATCTAGATGTGTATAAGAGACAGTATATATATATATAAATTCATATTCAATCGATGTTGTTGATATGGATTTACGTATGATCATCGTAAGAATAAATAGATAAGTAGACACAGACACAATAAACTGCTATGATACTTTGACTTGTATAGACATGTATATTCTGTAAAGTTTTTCATAGATACTCAAGCGCTGACGAAGGTAACAGGAGTTGCTGAAAATTTCGCAAATAAAAATAATTCCATGTCTCCTACAAGTCAAAGTATCGTAGCAGTCATGGGCGTCGATCGGTTGGGGACAGGGGGGACACGTCACCCCCACTTTTCAAGGTAGGGGGGGGGACATCATATCGATTCCCCCCCCCCCCCCCCCTTTCTCCCCCACTTTTCACCAATCTTCTATAATTAAAACCCCACTTTTAAAAGTGTATGAAAAGAATAACGATTACACATGACTCATGAATTTTGCCTGTTCACTTTCCCAAGTGCGGTACGTATTTTTCGGACCAAAACTGAGTAAAAACGCAATTGTTTGTACTTTTCATAACCATCTCAGAAACACTTGATCGATTTCATGGGTGCAGCGGTTATCACAGGCTAAATTTATTGTGAAAACAATGTACTTAACGTTGTTGAAATTAGAAGCGTGTATACTTATTAGGCCAATGTTTTTACAAACTCGAAAGTGCACAATTTCTACTATAAACGATTAAAGTATATTACGGTATTATGACCCGTAAGTATATACTAGTGTTTAATATTATCTACATACATAGGTTTTTCCTAATTTAAAAAAAAAAATTATAGTTAGTCAACTGAATTGTATATAGCCATTATTAAACAATAATTATACAGCCTTTGACACGGACATCTATTTCGATTTAGTGATACCAAAATTTTACAAACTCCAGTGTTACGTTGACGCAATCTCACAATGACGTCATAATAATCAGTGGCGAATTCAAGTTGGGCCGAGCCGACCCTAAATTTTTCAAAACTATTTTTTTTTAATGGAAAAAACATAAGCAAATTATAATTGAAATTTAGGCCTGAGAGTGCCATTTCCGGCAATCTAGAGGTGTCACAATCATAAATTTTCTTTCCTCAGCCCCAACCATGGTGGGGCTCAGGTGATCTACTTTCCCAAATTGTGCAAGTCCTTCCATTTGCATTCCTGGGGCCGCCACTGATAATGATAAATTAAGTAAATAACCTTATGTTTGTGAAATTAAAATGCTAACTAATGTTTTGAATGCTCCCTATCTCCCTAGTCCTGTTTTATCGTAAATTAATAATAATAATAATAATAATAATAATAATAATAATAATAACAATAATAATATAATATAATAATAATAACAACAATAATAATAATATAATAACAATAAAAATAATAAAGTAATAATAATAATAATAATAATAATAATAATAATAATAATAATAATAATAATAATAATAATAATAATAATTTTACGATAGTTTGATTAATGAGATAATAATATTAATCAGCATATTAAATAAAATTACGTCCATGCAAAACCTGCTTTTAAATAAAAATGTTATCTACTCTAATGTATTTGATTCTGTTTTAAAAAATAATCTTATAAATTATAAGTTTATTTTCTGTGATAATTTTTATCCACACCTATCCTATTTTGCATTCATGGGGCCGCCACTGATAATGATAAATTAAGTAAATCACCTTATGTTTGTGAAATCAAAATGCTAACTAATGTTTTGTGTGCTTCCTATCTCCCTAGTACTGTTTTATCGTTAATTAATAATAATAATAATAATAATAATAATAATAATAATAATAATAATAATAATAATAATAATAATAATAATAAAAATAATAATATAATATAATAATATATTATAATAACAACAATAATAATAATAATAATAATAATAATAGTTTTACGATAGTTTTGATTAATGAGATAATAATATTAATCAGCATATTAAATAAAATTACGTCCATGCAAAACCTGCTTTAAATAAAAATGTTATCTACTGTACTGTATTTGATTCTGTTTGAAAAATAATCTTATAAATTATAAGTTTATTTTCTGTGATAATTTTATCCACACAGACTAATTCATGTTTTCAAAGTTAATATGGTTGATAAATAATATATATAAAATAATAATAATAATAAATAATAATAATAATAATAATAATAATAATAATATTATTATTATTATTATTATTATTAATAATAATAATAATGATAATAACTAAGGTGCTCGAATAATGCTTTAGTAAAGAATTAATAATGCTCCATACTTCAATAGGCCTATTTACGATAGTGTGATTAATGAGACATTTGTTGATTAATTTATCGAAATCTATAATAGGTATATACCATTAATAATGATTCAGCATATTAAATCAATTAAAAAATTAGTGAAGCCGGGGCAAATAGTTGATAGTAAATAACAGTACAATGAATATCCACATAATTGTTGAATGCAGTGACTTGTCTCTAGTAATACATGAAATATACAAATTATAATTCGGGACAAAAAATTATCTTTACATGATATGACCCATGTCACGTGTACATCGTGGAACTCAAGCGGTAAAGTAGTATACGTACCGTCCCGATTCAAGAAATGACGCCGGGACCGTATTGATAATAATTAATGGCTACGATGAATTTTCATTTGAAACATCTTAATTGAATCTAATATACTGTGCGTGACGATGGTGATTCGATTAGGCATACAGATTTCAAGAAAAATACAAAAACAGCGTGGTGATTAATCCTGGCGTGAGTAATTCTGCTGCTTTCTAGAAATAAAACTCGAAAAAAAAAAAAACTGTTCCAAAGGTACGTAGTTTGTTTATTGTTTATTCATAGTTACCAACCTGAGAGACTTGAAACGCGTGAGTGACATTTTTAAGTTGTTTTAAAACGATTTCAAAAAGTGTCTGTTGATAATACAGGTACATAAGCAAAAATATTATTAATAAAGCCAATTTATGTTTCAATGTAGGCCTACGTTTAACTTGAGCACCCGAACTTTGTGAACCTACACAAATATTTCATTACTGATCAATTTTTAGTAACTCGTTAGTGAAATAAAAGTAGGGCTTTCAAGGAAATACTGTACTCTCTAATGACTCAAGTTACTGAATCACATTTTATAGTTTTAATTCAACAAATTTCTTCAAATTTTAAATGCATTTCTCCGGAATTTTTGATAGATCGTTATCACGCATGGACTTTTGTTAAATGCGTGACAAATTTAGGATCACGCACGTGTTTCTGCAAAATGGGTGTCGAAATATTTGTTAAACATATATTTTTTTGCATACAGTACTAAAATTACATTTATTACCACTCTTTTTATTATTACAATAATAATAATAATAATAATAATAATAATAATTATTATTATTATTATTGCAATATGTGTTGTTATCATTGCTATTACCATATTATTATTACAAATATTATAATGATTAATATTATCATTAGTCTTAGTATTATTTTTATGATTATAATGTAAAGGTGCGGTAAGGTAAAAAGGAACTGTAATGTATTACAATGTTGCTATTATTGTTAAGCAAGATTGTTAATCTTCATTAAGTAATATGATAAAAATCTTGACTAAGTAATAATGATGAAAAGAGGTGGTACATTTCACAATGGTCATGCAACACTTCAATGTGTGTGCTTTGTATTTGTTATTGCGTATATCATGTAGGCCTATATGCAATTACATATTATGTGAAAGAAATGTTGGAATTAAGACCTGTGACTTTTTTTTGAACAAATACCCAGTCTCCGAAGGGAATCAGAGGATTTTGGCATTTCTATATTGTTTAATTAAATTGTTTTGTAACCATTGTTATACTGTACTGCAATTAACAATCATCAGCACCACCACACTGTTATAGGCTACAGGCAAAACTAAAAATCAACATGAAATTCAAGTGTCAATCAACTTTTTATTTAATAATTATCTGTCTGTATCATTCAAAGTTTACAAAAATGTAAATAATCAAATACTGTATAAGAATTGTTCTAGTAAATTGAGTTATTGTAGTAACGTCAGCCTACACCTAACAGTATGCACAATAATAATAATAACAATAATAATATTTTAATAACAATAATTTAACAATAAAAAGTAATAATAATGAATGTATATATAATTAATAAAAATAAAACAATAATAATAATAATAATCGATTTAATATGTTGCATTGCTTGCATTTACTGTACCTATTCACTGTTAAGGCCATATACGACTTACTGTATTATGGTTATTGAAGTATATTGCGTAAGCCATTTCCGTTAATTGAATAATAATATAACGTACGATGTAATGTACTCACTATAAATATTTCATCCGTGTCCAGGATATCCTAATGGAATATTTATAGTGAGTACATTTTACATCGTAAATACGTTATATTATTATTCAATTAAGAGCCGAAATGGCTTACACAAAATACTTCGATAACCATAATACAATAATAATAATTTAATATTATTATTTTTATATTATTATTATTTTAATAAATAATAATAATACAAATGTGCTTAATTAAATTAGTTCATAGGCTACCATATTCAATGTCATTCATTCATGCCCAAATAGTAGGGCTTCGCCCTAGCTAGCCTAGAATGACAAGTATAGGCAGGTCTAAAAAATTAAGGGCCAGGGCCTAAGTAGTAGGCATAGGCCCTTGTTCTAAACTAAGTAGGCCTAAACATAGCCTAGGCTGTACAAATACCTGTCTGGGATTCTCTTTAAATTAAAGTTTTTTCTTGCTCGTTACTTTGCATTTGCCGGTAAATCGTGCGTAGCACTGGCGATGGTAGTCAGCGTTATAGATGTCAATAATGAGTACTACAACTAACGCCTAGGCATACTTCACTGTCCAATCCGAGGGAACCTAGCCCAGCGGCAACAGTTAGGCCTAGGCCCAAGCTAGGCTAGGCGCGCCTAGATCGTTGGAAACGACGATTAAAAAAACGATTAAGCAAGCCAAGGACTTCGCTAACTTCTATTCCGCAGTATAAAATCCTTCCTGGGCACTGTCTAAAACGTTCGTCCAGCTTATCTCTGAAAAGATTGTAACCTTTTCGTCTGCAGTTTTGAATCTGCTCAACATGAATTGCAGAGTCAGCCAGTGAGCTTCCATGACGGTCTGGCTCAGACAGGAAAGGTTGTTGTTTGTTGTTTCGCAATTCGCGACGTCATCAACGAGTACAATACATTCAATCTCGTAACATGATTGGTCTATTTCTTTTCTAATTTGTATAATGAATTTTCAAACATTTTTGTCTATTTAAAAAAAGTGCGTAAGGTATGAAGATGGGAACAATCAAAAATCGATTATAAATTTAATTCTACATTTCCTGTACTACAGAAAGCGAAAACAAACCCTCTTGGCCCACGGCCTATACTTTTGACACCATGACCATGCGTAATATAAACCTGCGGCTGTATATTATACGAATAATTTTTTCTAGCAGACTCAGAGTTGACTAACTGGTACTTGGTGGGGTACTAGGTTTATCGCATTTATAACTTAGGGGTCACGGTGCTTCCTCCCTCCGTTTAGTCATGGTGCATCAGGGGTAGAACGTGGGTTCGAACCCACACGGGCAATTTTTTTTTGTCAAAGGGCAGGTCAGTTGATGGAGGATCATAAATAGCAAACCTGGAGGTTGTGGGTTCGATTCCCACACGAACAAATTTTTTAAATACTTTTTTTAACGAATTATATTCAAATTTAGTTTCAGAGTGCCATTTCCGACCAACTAGAGGTGCCATAATTATAAATTTTCTTACCTCAGCCCCAACCATGGTGGGGCGGAGGTGGTCTACACTCTCCATCTAATCTGTAAAAGTCCCTCTCTGGGCCCAGCTCTGTTTCAAATTACTGGATCTGCCACTGGATATTTTTAAAATTTCGTATGGAAATAAATGTTAATTGCATTGCTTAAAATCAATTAAAAGGCTATAGGCGCCAGAGCTCTTCGGGGGCTTCGCCCCCTGGTACGCAACCACGGCTTGGGCCTACGGCCCAAGACTTTATTTTTCATTTCGTCCCCCAACCCACTTTCAACCACGGATCGGCGCCCTTGGTAGCAGTCTATCGGGTCTGTCTG
>NW_022683814.1:202447-205053 GCF_011630105.1 Anneissia japonica | reverse complement strand
AAAAAAAAATGGAACTTCTAGATGTTCTGCTTGACTGATGAGACCCAGACAAAGCGATTGCAGAGACAGATTTGGCTTGGCGTAGGCAGTACCGTAATGGGATGGGAAAAATAGGCCTATTTTTTTTTTGGTCCGACTGCACGACGAGCTTTGGCCGATTTGGAGGGTGGGTTGACCAGACCAGGCGGGGGGGCGGGCTTAAGCCCGTTGCCCTTACATATAAAAGGTGTTCTTTTAAAAATTCTAACTTAAGGTACCTTAGCACATTTCTTTTCAGTATTCAAAATTCAGTATTTGCAACTTTAAGTAGATCTTTCTGTAAACTTTTTTTTTGAAGATTGATGAAGAATTTCCGTGATTTAATATTTTAACCTTTGTTGAAAATGCTCCTGAATATTTAAATACCGGTACTCATACATTTCGTTGATTTACAATACTGTATTAAATAAGAGGTAGCAGTCTGAGACAAACTTATTGATGGAATTTATTAAACACGAACTTACGCTGACAATCAATGTCAGGTTCATCATATGAATAAATGCCAACTTCATCACTCACCTGATGAAGATGACACTGAATCTACGTCAACATCGCGACGTTCTATCAACGGTAGTGGATATACGTTAAATCATGTTAAATAAACGTTGGATTCAGGTTCCGACCAGATTTCAAAATCGATCCAACGTCAGTGTTTCTGCTGAAAGAAAAACGGTATAACTTCACAACTGATATCTCAGATTAAATATTATCAAGCAACTGCTGTTAATTTTCAGTTACTACTTTGAAGAATTAATGCTGGCCGCCCACTGATTTTTATTTTTTTAAATTATTATGGAATGTTAATATCTTGCTGTAATCACTATTTTCCCAATAGGCCTACTATACCGTAAAGAATATAAGTATGTTGCTGATGGAGATGTGTAGGCTAATTGGACTTTGTCGGTAATCCCGTAGAGAACGTTATCAGTATTATTTTTTATGTAATTTATCCCAGGCAGATGTTAATTCCTGATATCAACAATGGTCCGTAACCATAATATATACAAAGAGAGAAGAACAATAATGTAGATAGAAAATAATTCAATTGCAGTATTACTTTCAGTCTCAGTGTTTTCCAACAATTACAAATTACGAGATAGAAATAGGAAGACAGGACTGGGGTTATTAAATCTAAAGGTAAATCCAATCGTGCCGAGCTCTTTCCCATACAAGTAAATACAAATATCATTGATACTATCATATTCTTGTACTTTCGAGCACGTTTTGCATTTTGTTATAAATATACTGCAGATGCTGATAAAAAAAAATATCTTTAGCGCATTGCATATCGATGGCTATGTGATCTTGATATGCCTTTTCAATGTATCTCGCTGCTGTTAGGGCCTTAGCAATGTACAAGGTGAATAACGCTCCCCAGAAACGTGTTTTCTTTGGACCTCCATTTTTGATAAGCCTACTTAGGGAGTGGAGTTTTAAGTCGTGAGAAAAAAATTACTATTACAATATTACTTGCACATTGTGATTGTTGATGAGATTTCTGTTTTCAGTTCTTGGACACTTGTATATTTTATACCATGATCGTTTGGCCACCCATTTGTTTGGGGGGGGGGGGGGTGTGATGAATAGGGTGGCTAGCCACCCCCCTTCGGTGACCTCGAAAGAGTGTGCTTGTGTGTGTGTGCTTTTCATGTATACGCATGTTACATGTGTAGGCTACTCTCGTAAAATATACACTTTCTATTTTAAGCTTAACTTCTTTTCAGATGTCCAAAGCGTCTAGCCGTCTACTAATTCCAAAAAATCTCAAATGGAATGGGATGCCTCTCTCTAAACCCATGATCAAGGTTGGACAGGGGCACACGTCCCCAAATATTGTAGGGTGTCACTGGGGTTTGGCCCCTCACTTTTCGTCCGCAATGTAATAGTTTCATAATTCAAGAAGATGCCTTAAAATTGTTGATATGATCTGCATAAATGACCCAGGTTTTAACGAAAATGTGCTGTACAACAGGTACTCTACCTCTGCCCACAACCATCTGAATTACTTATAATACACGACTCTTGTGTGCGTGCCTTTATTATAATTTGAGAAGTATGAGAAAAAGCGTGTAATAATAATTATAAGATTGGTTTTCGGCACATGGTAATGTAAATTAAAAATACATCAAAGACAATTGACTTTTTTTTTTTCAAATGGAACATCACAGCGATTAATTTGATCGATGATGACGAATTTTATTATAAAAGAATGGCATTTCCTGTAATCTAGAGGTACTATTTCCCCAAATGGGTTTGAAGTAGGTAGGCCTAAATTAATTACATCAAAGACAATGTTTTTAATAATATTTATTTTCTATAGTACATTACACATATTAATTAGATATCTAAGGTTGCCGAAAATAGCTGGTAAAAAATCATGAGAAATTTTTTGGCGCTTCATTTTTACTATATAATGGTGATGTGATGACGTTAAATTTTACTACAGTAGGCCTATATAAAAGTGTCATTTCCGGTCATCTAGAGTTACTATTTCCTAAAATTTTCGCACCTCGGGTGTGGGCTCACCAAATGTTCCCCCTCACCTTTCGAAACAGATCTGCGCACTT
>NW_022683814.1:197180-202165 GCF_011630105.1 Anneissia japonica | reverse complement strand
ATATATATATATATATATGAAGACCGAATTTATCGAGTACCGTACCTTATACAGCTATTTATTAATGGTGTCTATATATTCCAAAGCTTCAAATATTTTATTACCAGGAGGTCGCCAGCATCATGGCATAAAAATAGAAACCAAAAGTTTGAGCTATAAAAGTGGATAACTATTAACCTTAACCACTGTAAAAGCCATACGATGTTTTTGTGCTCCGTTGCCTGAATACTATATTTGATTAATTATTCTTATAAAATTGTAAATCGAAAGGTAATGGAGATTTGTTTTCTAAGAAATATTAAGATGGAAAGTTACGAGAACTTAATTTAAATGAAGGGATAGAAAACTATGGTTTGATTTATTTTAGAACACTTATTTCTTTAATTGTAAGGTAAACTTAAACACATTGTACAATATACATTGTTTTATAATTTTTGGTAGTCGAGAAATAGTCGATATAAATAAAACAGGCTTATGCTCAGGTTTTTTATTCTCCCCGACTCTCAAATCCGCTTCAGCAACCTGGCATTGGCAAACTACCGATTGTTGTCTCAAACGGGTTTAATTGCCCTTCTCTGTTAGGTATGCACCAGAGCGATACATTTATGCACACTAATACTGTTTATGGTTTGACTGGGACGAATTCTTCTCTTTATGTTCTGGATAAAAAAAATCCCTTGGTATGAATTTGAAAGTTTTATTTGTGATTTGCATATTTACTATGTATGAATTGAAACTGATTGTATAAAAACTGTAAACAAAACATAAAGAATGAGACTGATACGTCAAATGCACTCAAAATATCGACTCTCATGTAAAGTACGGTAATTAATGAGAGATTTATTGTCCATTTGTGCATGATAAATAAAAGGTGAATTTTCAATGAAATATTGACATTTTAATGTCATATTGACATTTATTGTCCAAAAATGGAAATAATAGGCGGAAAACATTTCATTGCAAGGTTACAAAAATATAAGACATATAGGCCTAAAAATACTTTAAAAATAACATACTGTTTAAAATAATTACGTTGATGGTTGAAGAATAGCATCACATTGGTGTTTTGATCAAGAAAATTATTTCATACTGTACATAAGCTCTAAATACAACAATGTAACAAGATAATCTAAGATTACAAACCCTCGCCCTGTTGCGAGTATAGGCCTATAGTCGATTCGCTCGATCCGCTAGTTGTTGTATTATAGGAGTGTAATATTAACAGCTATATATACTTACCAGGTGAAGTGTAGCTGAGCGGTAAAATGCACGTACTATGTGCAAAGTTATTCGTATGTATGGGTCCAAATCTATCTTTTTTCTTTTTTTAAATTAATTTGTTATTTTTATTGTTATTATTAACTTTTTATTATTTGTGCATGTATAGAATACTTTTTTCACAATATTTTTTATTTATGTTTTTCTTTGGTATAAAATTGGGACAGCAGATTGTGAAAATAATGGCCAGAAATACTTAAAACACATAAAAATCTGCATCTATACTTCTCTACTCTATTCACCAAACGAGTCCTATCATCATAGGCCTCAAGTGGCAAGCCCATTAATCCGTGTTGCATGCCGACCAGAGCGCTTCCAGTCTGTTGAACAAAATGTGGCACGTAATTTCTTTCTAGATTTTTCAAAGGACCGTTCCCAATAATATATTAGGGCTGTCTCTTATACACATCTTTATTCTCCCCGACCCTCAAATCCGTTTCAGCAACCTGGCATTGGCAAACTCCCGATTGTTGTCTCAAACGGGTTTAATTGCTCTTCTCTGTTAGGTATGCACCAGAGCCATACATTTATGCACACTAATACTGTTTATGGTTTGACTGGGACGAATTCTTCTCTTTATGTTCTGGATAAAAAAAATCCCTTGGTATGAATTTGAAAGTTTTATTTGTGATTTGCATATTTACTATGTATGAATTGAAACTGATTGTATAAAAACTGTAAACAAAACATAAAGAATGAGACTGATACGTCAAATGCACTCAAAATATCGACTCTCATGTAAAGTACGGTAATTAATGAGAGATTTATTGTCCATTTGTGCATGATAAATAAAAGGTGAATTTTCAATGAAATATTGACATTTTAATGTCATATTGACATTTATTGTCCAAAAATGGAAATAATAGGCGGCAAACATTTCATTGCAAGGTTACAAAAATATAAGACATATAGGCCTAAAAATACTTATAAAATAACATACTGTTTAAAATAATTACGTTGATGGTTGAAGAATAGCATCACATTGGTGTTTTGATCAAGATAATTATTTCATACTGTACATAAGCTCTAAATACAACAATGTAACAAGATAATCTAAGATTACAAACCCTCGCCCTGTTGCGAGTATAGGCCTATAGTCGATTCGCTCGATCCGCTAGTTGTTGTATTATAGGAGTGTAATATTAACAGCTATATATACTTACCAGGTGAAGTGTAGCTGAGCGGTAAAATGCACGTACTATGTGCAAAGTTATTCGTATGTATGGGTCCAAATCTATCTTTTTTCTTTTTTTAAATTAATTTGTTATTTTTATTGTTATTATTAACTTTTTATTATTTGTGCATGTATAGAATACTTTTTTCACAATATTTTTTATTTATGTTTTTCTTTGGTATAAAATTGGGACAGCAGATTGTGAAAATAATGGTCAGAAATACTTAAAACACATAAAATCTGCATCTATACTTCTCTACTCTATTCGCCAAACGAGTCCTATCATCATAGGCCTCAAGTGGCAAGCCCATTAATCCGTGTTGCATGCCGACCAGAGCGCTTCCAGTCTGTCGAACAAAATGTGGCACGTGGTCGATCCGCTCGAGTCGGTACGCGGCGATCCGCTCGAGTTGGCCCGGTACAGGCATAGAGAAAATAGAACATTTTCCATTTTCTCTATGGTACAGGCAAACGACTCGGTCAAACGATCCGCTCGATTTGTCTCTGTCAGATGCGGCAAAAAAAAAAATGTATATAAACAACGTTTTTCTAAAATGTACATTTTACTTCTGATCAATTAAATCATGGCCTAATGAAAAAGAGTTAATATATCTCGGCCAACACCCTATTTTTTTTTATAAGTACCGCAGTCTTTTGCTAGCTTCCCCTCCCCCACCCTATTATTTTAAATACCAAAACAGATTTTCATCTATCGACAATCCTCAATACTTATACTCACTGGCAGTGCATCAGTATTATTTATTTTACTGAAATCAAATACATTTCTTTTGTTTTACTTACATTTATAATCAAGGAATTGTTATTGCACCAATTTACGAATTATCAACTTCTTGTCATCAATAATAATAATAATAATAATAATAATAATAATAATAATAATAATAATAATAATAATAATAATAATAATAGTGTAGTTTTATATAGCGCACATATCCATCTAATGTCAGATTCTCAGGGCGCTTTATATGTGGACTAGGAATTCGATCAATGACTTTCTTCGCCCCTCCCTTCGTGTCTGCGCTACCCGTAACCCGGTACCAGCAACTCTCGTCGTTATACACTTATTTTTTTATAAGAACCAGTAAATTTTGGCCCAGGCTCAGTGTTCTTATTTTTTGGCCGATTTCAGGATCAAAATGTTCTTATTTTGTTCTTATTTTACACACTTTTCAAACTTCACAGTATTACAGTATACACTGTACTGTACCGTAATGTAGGTATAAGTCGCCCTGGTAAAAAATGGCCCGAGAAAAAAAGGCTCTGCTAAAAATGGCTCCAACTGACAGGAGGTACACCTACTGTACTGCATTATGAGAGTATTATAATAATCACACTGAACTTAAGGTACAAATAGGCTAGGCCCATATTTTTTTTTTTAATTAAAAATTTCATTTAACATTTTACCTGAGCCTCAATTTGTTCTTATTTTGTTCTTAATTTTTAAGCAATTTCAGCCTCATTGTTCTTATAAAATGTGTTCTTATAAAAAAAAAAGTGTATTTTATTATAGCCTACCTGCAAGTGTGATCTGCATGCAAACTTAATTATGACACAAGATTGATGTACTCTTAAGTTTCACTGGTGTATAACGTGAAAAGCAAGGGCGATAACGTACATCCCTGTGGTGCTCCAGTATTAAAAGTTCAAGATTCAAGATTTCATTTATTGTCTAAAAATGGAAATAATAGGCGGCAAACATTTCATTGCAAGGTTACAAAAATATAAGACATATAGGCCTAAAAATACATAAAAAATAACATACTGTATGATTAGAACCCGTAATTAGAAACAATATATAAGACAAGTAAATTAGAATTAATTAATACAGTACATTGAATTGTATTTCTGTACAAATATTGCCGCCACTAGCTCACAAGTTAAACTACAAGTTAAGTTATAACATTAGATAAGATGTTGTCTATTCTTACACATTGTGGTAGTCCTTAACCAGAAAAAAAAATATAAGCTAACAAAAACAGGACCGGCAGAGGAACACAGCATCTCCGCTTTGTTTACTAGCAATTTTAAATCTCAAAAGTTATGGCTGGCTAGTAGTACATGACCTCTGCACCCTATCCTATTATAGCAGAAAAAAAAAATCCGCTATATCAGTAGGCACATTGATAAAAGTAGGCCTATTTATACTCGGTAGTAACAACACTAGATAGGTAATCAACGGTATAGGGAAAAAAGTGGTACACATGTAATATTCTTCAGAAGCATGACTGAAAGAATGAATTCAAGCCTACAGCAATTATTACCAGCACAAAGTAATCTGTTAATTTGTCCCTGTTAGCCAATTAGTATCTATATTGGAATTCAATCTTGTATATTGACGTATGATTCATATTTCCACCGTCGTCACGATGTTATTAAAACAGCTTTCTTACGCAGATAATTTCTTTCTAGATTTTCCAAAGGACCGTTCCCAATAATATATTAGGGAGCTTCCGATTGCAGGACGACGGTAGGGCGTAGAACGAAATGACTTTACTCCAGTGGCGTATCTAGC
>NW_022683814.1:190224-196921 GCF_011630105.1 Anneissia japonica | reverse complement strand
CCGACGATTATATTATGTTTCAATAAAATAGTATTGACATTTTTGTGTGAATGCCAAGTAGCGCGGATCGGTGGGTCACAGAATTCGTAAACTAAGCCGATTTTGGAGCCTCAACCCACGGTCTATAACATGTTCCCAGCGATTACCATACTTGGACCCCAAGTATTGTAATCTATAACACACTGTCGGTAGATAACTGTCCCTGATCGAGAAAACCTGGAAAATGGCTGTAGTGTTGAGGTGCCACCCCCCATCAAAACCGTAATGCAACAAAAGACACTAACCACCATGTCATGCCAACTGTTAAAGTGGAGATCTCCACAGCAAGTCCGGTCCCTCTCCACGGCAGAGATATGAGGAATTTCCTTGTAAGTTCTCTCTATATGGCCCTTGTTACCATGAGACTTACCCGATCAGTTAACTCAAAAACTGATCACACCTCAAAACTCTTGCTAAGGATTCACCCATAGTGCTGAAATCTAACACAACTAACAGCTCACGGAGCATGACCAAACCCAAAGTGTCTGCATGCGGCGTCATACCCCAGGGAACTCAACAGCCAATGACAGGTTACCACTCACAGGTACTTGTACCTTCTAAACCTGATGAAACAATACTGTGTCATCCATAATCTTATGAGATAAACATTAATGTGTAACAACATAATATAGCTGATAATATCTTTAACTAACACAACCATTGGTAGTATGAATTATGACTCTAGTATGACTGTTATAGAATACAGTAATAAGAAACCCGCCAGTACTCTATGACTGAGCAAAACTTAATGAAATAAAAACATCACATTATATTATTAACTTCATACTTGTCATATTACAGTATATGACACAATAAAACACAACTATGGTATAAAAAAAAAGGTAGTAAAAAAAAATACTGTAAGCACGGTAGGATAGAATAAAATGAGTTGGGAAATCATTTACGAGAAACTGCAGATCGTGGCCATTTGCAAGGGTTGCTGTGGGTACCTCTGGTTGATCGTGTTGATCGTCGAGGAATGTTTGCAGTAGTAGATCCTGCAGCATCATACAATGGTGGATTCCGATGAGTGAAAATCCAGCTTTGTGAACAATCATCTTCCTCGTCACTTGATGGTTCAATGTCTTCAACTTCGATGTTGCGTTCCTCTCTTGGATCTGAGATTAGGAGTTTTCTATTTACTGCTCGTGTAGGTCCGCCGAGAGCTGGGCGTATTGTCTACACATCGCCGGCATCATTAACCCAAACTAATATAAATGGATCATGGTGAAATTTATCAACTAGCTTATGTCGTCCATCAAATGCGTACTGCCTTAAAAGCACCCTGTCACCAATTCTAAGTTGAGGACTCATTTGTCGGGCATTTTCTCGACTCCTATCGCTCTCAATGTTGCGCTCGATACACTCCTTTGCGACTTTGTGGGCCTGCTGGATGGAAGTGGCTTGTTGTTCAATAAAATCTTCTTTCCAGTCTTCGCGTGAGTTATTTAGAAGTTGGTCTAGTGGTGTGAATGGCTCACGTCCATACAAAAGACGAAACGGTGAAACACCAGTCACACTGTGGGGTGTTGAATTATATAGGAACACCAGATGTCCAAAGTTATCTTTGTCGCGTGGATTCTAGGACGCAATTTGACCAAATATACGTTGGGCAGAGGTCATGCATGAGTGAATCCGTTCTAGTGTCACGTCTCGTACAATCGGAAGCTCCCTATTGTTGCTAAGGCGAAAACAAAACGACAGCGTAAATGTATGTACGGAAGCACCTAAGTGCCATTCGACTTGACGACTTGTCAAGATATTTATGTTGTCAAGTCGACATAATATACATATTATGTCGACATGACGAGATAGATTATCTTGACAAGTCGACATACTAAAAATGTTTTGTTGTCATGACGAGATAGGTTATCTTGACAAGTCGACATAATAAAAGTTGTATGTTGTCATGGTGAGATAAATTATCTTGACAAGCGTAGAGTGCGTAAATGAAATGCGCTGTAACGTATTTCAAACGAAATCCTACAAAGTCTTTAACTTGATGGAAGTGATTTATGACTTATCGCAAGGGACAGCAATGTCGGAAAATTGTTTGAATGTTAATGGCTCATAGGTCTACACGTGTTGCCCATAGTTTCTAACGCGCCGAACCTAATTGAAGCTAAGTGACTCGTTATCACTTGTTATATAACTATATCTGTCTCTTATACACATCTTAGTAGAGTAGAAATCAGTGACGTAAACACGCGAGTTTTTGAAACACGTGTATATATCTCTGAGCCACTACCCGACTTTTTAATATTCCTTAAAGCTTGGAGAAATACCTGCAGATTGGAAGCGTCCGAGCATAGTACCTGTGCACAAGGCTGGTAGCAGGTCTTGCATTGCAAACTATAGACCTATCTCGCTTTGTTCTGTAGTTGGAAAGTTACTATAAAGAGTTGTATCAAACCATTTAAAAAACTACATGGATGCATTTAAGCTTATTTCCAATTACCAACATGGTTTTTTAGCGGCCGTTCATGCACTACCCCGGTTAGTGCTGTTCACCATCATTGGGCTAAAATAATTGACGAAAGAAAACCCCCTCATGTAGACGTGATATTTTTGGACTGGTGTAGTGCTTTCGACACCGTTAATCACTCTATCTTCCTAAACAAACTTCATAATTATGGTATTTGTGGGCCGCTCTGAAAATGGTTTAAGTAGGCCTAATTCTTGTTTAACCGTACTCAAAAAGTTAATTATCGGGGTGCTTCCTCCTATTCATCTGATGTAACGTCTGGAGTTCCTCAAGGGTCTGTTTTGGGACCAATCTTGTTTAGTTTATTTGTTCTCGACTTACCTGATATTGTTAAGTCCCATATTTCCTTATATGCTAATGATACAGTCAGTGCCATCAGATCTCATAATGATGAAACAATGCTTCAAAATGACCTAAAGAACGTTAATGAATGGAGCAAAAATAATGGTATGCGCCTTAATCCCTCTAAATGTAAAAACTTACCATCTTGATAACACAGAACTCTCTATTGTAAATAAACACAAATATCTTGGGATTACTATTTCTTCTAACCTTGGCTGGGGGGGGGGGATCATGTCAATGCTATTTCTACCAAATCATTGCGTGTTTTCGGTTTTATTAAACGTCTAATTCCGTTTAACAATCCTTCTCTCACTCTCAAACTCTACACAACTCTTGTCCGTCCCCCGTACTTGAACATGGTGTACCAGTGGTAGGCCCTATCCGTATCAATCTGGCCACATACATAAGCTTGAGAGTATACAGAGAAGGGCTACAAGGGCTTGTTTTCCTTTTAAAAGTTGTTACATCTTATGACGATAGGCAAACTTAATTTAATTTCAATTAAAAGATAGATTTGATATGAAGTCCATCTCCTGCGTTTGCAAGTGCCTATTTTGTTTATAGCACCTTGACATCTTCTCATATATTTCTATTAATGCGCGGCATACAGACAATCTTAATTTTTCTCATTCCTTTGCCAGGACAAATGCTTTTAAATACTCAATTTTTAATTCATTTCCTAGATTATGGGAGACATTACTTGCTGACCTCCGAAATTCTCTCCTTAATACTAGTTACAAATATTTTCTTAACAATCTGAATTTACATTACGCTAACTCTTAATTATTGAAATAATTTTTTTTAATCTTAATTTTTTTTATATTTTTTACAACACTTTTTATATTTTTAAACCTTATTCTTTTTTAAATATTAATTAATCTTGTTTTATATGCTTTAAGTGCAATGAAATTTTTGATGATATGTTTGACATTTTTACATTGAATATTTTCAAATAATTCTTAATGCTTATCTGAATATTTTTATATCTCAAAATACATTTTGAATTAAATTTGCTCATTTATTGATTTTTACACATTTTCCTATATTTCAATAGGCCGATTTATCTTTCGATTTTTTTTTTAAATCTTTTTGAAGAACTTTATATTGTAAGTATTTGTGTTTTTCTCGTAAAGGGCCTCTACTCGACAGTGATTGATTTTACTTTTGGAGTGTCCTGTCTGTTGTTTTTTTTTTTGTACTTTTGTGATTGTTCTTTTGTTTATTTTTATTTTCTGTTTATGTATATTGTTTAATTGTTTAAGGAAAATAAATGAAATGAAATGTGTGTGTGTGTGTGTGTGTGCGTAATCCTGGCCCCGTTCTGATTCGTCAGTTAAGATTGAAACCAAATAAATGAGTCCTATGTTCTTTGTTGAAACTTTCGAAAGGTCCATTGTCGTTTTGTACCGTACTAAAGTATCTTCAGTCCATTCCATCCAACATCATTATTTCAGACATTTAACGATAATTTATTATTTCGAACATTCATTATGAATTGTAACTTAAATTTTAGTTACAATTCATAATGAATGTTCATTATGAATTGTAACTAAAATTTAAGTTACAATTCATAATGAATGTTCATTATGAATTGTAACTTAAATTTTAGAATTTTTCATTTAAGTTACAATTCATAATGAACATTCATATGAATTGTAACTTAAATTTTAGTTACAATTCATAATGAACATTCATTATGAATTGTAATTATGAATTGTAACTTAAATTTTAGCATTTTTCATTAAACAAATTTTTCATTTAATTTGAATTTTTAATGGGTAATAAAATCAATGCAAAAAAAAAAAAAGAAAGACAAAGACAATGATGAACAGCATAATGCTATATAATATATTATACCTATTAATTTTATTTTTATATTTATATTTATTTGATTTGGGAAGTTGATTTGATTAAAAAACCCCTCTGTAATAAGAAATATTTGTCAAACGAAGAATTAGTTATGTTTGAAATTTAGCATTCGACTTATTTTTTTGTTGTAAAATCTGGCGTTTAGTTGATGAGATATGATGAATAGAAGAAAAATAAATCGGGTTCTCGTGTATATAATTGGCCAGTGATGGAATATGGAACATGAAGAGAAGGCCGCTTTTCGCAATTACTTGCTGCTTTTTGTCTGTCTACAGAAAAATAAATTAATACACACATTAGGCTATCTTATGATGTGTATAACCATACATGATAAGAATCTTATTAGTACTGTAATAATAACTATGCATGCCAAGGTCACGGAAGTTGAACAATGTGTATTTTTGAAGACAGCAAGCATTTTTAATTTCTAAACTCATCAAACGTAGTACTGTAATCAATTTCAAAAACAAGTTGTGGTGTTGAAGGTAAAATACAGATTTTGTGGGGAGCTGGCTTAAGAAATGAGGTGATATGGGATAATTAAAAATTACATGAATTTATTTTTTTTTGCTCAGCAGGGTGGGAAGTGTTTGGCGGACAATGTGTTAGTTCCATTTATTGCTTGGTAAAAGAAAGCTTTCGATTGCATGACGACGGTACGATGTAGAACGTAATACTGTTACTCAGACAAGTCATCTGCGCATGCGAGAACTTTATAGTATAAAACTTTATAACGTAAAAACATATACACTGACATTATATAGTCATACATTTTATTTAATCGAATACTTCGAGCACACTTGTGCTTTTCATCAGCGATAAAACGTATGGTTTAGAAAAGCTTAACAATCAAACGTAAATAAGCGATATGTGGATAAATGATTCATTAAAGGCGGTGACTAAAATCGATCATGAAAAGACACATACTGTATAAGCAAAATTATCCGAGGCGGTAGCAAAACAAAGGAAAAAGATAAACATGGAAATTGACATATCTGTTTATACTTTTCCTTTGTTTACCTACCACCTTGCATAATCCTACTTTAATTATATGCGTCTCTTATGATCGGCTGAAATGTATTTATGCATTTTAAGTACAAATGGACGGATAAATATTGGGAGTTATTGCCCAGTTACTCCATAAGTGCATACTTCCGTCCTGTACCGAACAATACGCAGGCCGTGTATGGGCGATTCCATTATTTTCGTTTATGCTCGAGGGTTAAGTTCAAGGGGGAAGTAATGCTGGCATATACAAGTATGAGCATATCTTAATATTATCATATTACATTACTTTTATTTGCAGCATAGTTTTATTTATTTTTGTTTTTATCAAAAAACCTACTCTGTACAAAGCATACTATGTTATGCTTGTCTTTAATAACTATTACAAATACAATTTTTTTCATGAATTGCAACATGTAGAGGGCAGCATAGCAGCTAAATAAAAGGGTGGTTTGACTTGTGCTGACACTTTGTTAAATTCCATCACTGCTTTTTTGTGTTTCACATGTAGCTGTACAGTCACACAAATCAGTGGCGTAGAAAAATAATTTTCATTGGGGGGGAGGGATGATTGGCGTGTTAGCCAGTGTCGTAACAGGCGCGAGGGGGGGGATGTGTATGGGGGGCAGTGGGAAAACTGCCCCTCCCCTGGTGGTTTTTACCGGGCTGACCGAGCCGTCGTACCGGGCTGGGTAATAAGAGAAAAGAAAGAGGGGAGAGGGAGGAAAAGAGAAAGAAGAGGAAAAGAAAGGAAAGAAAAAGAGAAGAGAAAAATAAAGACAAGAATAAAAAGGAAGATATCATAATGACCAGACTCACAACACCCTGCAACCCCTTCTCCACTTCAAAAACTGTCATAACTCCTTTGATCTATGCTGCCCGATGGCGTAACCACTGGGGGAACAAGGGCAAAATATCTATCTTTGAAAATCTTCCCCACCCCTTTATAAATGCCCT
>NW_022683814.1:186316-189840 GCF_011630105.1 Anneissia japonica | reverse complement strand
CCCCACCCCTTTATAAATGCCCTTTCATCCCCTGAAGGTGCCTAAAAACCTCAAATTTTGTGCGCATTTCTTGTTAACATGGCCCAATTTCCTCTAAAAATTGCACATTTTAGGGAGTTTTGATCAATTCCAACGAAATTAAAATTAAAAACACAGGAGGACAAGGGGAAAATATCCATCTTTGGAAAATCTTTCTCCACCCCTCGACAAATGCATCCTCTGAAAGTGCCTAAAATTCTCAAATTCTTTTCGCGCATTTCTTGTTACGGTAGGCCAATTTCCTCTATAAATTGCACATTTAGGGAGTTTTCATCAATTCCGACGAAATTAGAATTAAAAACACAAAAATATTTTGCACGCTTGGCGCGCATTTTTTAGGGCTTTTTTAGTTTTATCCTTTTAAGTTATTTAAACACATAATAGTCCCAAACTCAACAAAGACAAATTTAAGATAGATCATTTTAACCTAAAAGAAGAGCCTCAAAAAGCCTCGAAGCTGGAAACCTTGTTTTTGCAAAATAAATTGATGCAATTTGCTATTATAGGCCTAATCAATAAATTCCTCATCAACCGATAAAACCTTAAGCATTCTTGGAATTGACATAACATTCACTGATGTCGTACACACCCTTCAGTGTGAAATGTGGCTCTCTTTGCAAGCACATCTAACATCTAAGGAAAGAAGAGCTTAGATTGTTAGCAGATAAAATAATTTTGTTATCAACATTAATACATTATGCTAATTTTCATCTTTGTAAGCGCACAAAACAGTGCAAATTATTTCTGAGACAGTCTTTTGAAGTGTGTAAAGCTCCATTTTATCCCATACATAGTCAAAATATTGTCAAATATTGGGGGGATATATCCCCCATCCCCCGGGATCTACGCCTATGACATAAATGTACACAGTACTTCAACCCAGACAAAATTCATAGAACATACACACATTCTTTCACACTGTTTATTATCACTTGCAATTATAAAAATACATAAAATTTCATACCAAAACCTGTGTTGAAACTCTAATAATTGTACTGATGCTTTGCAATGCATTTAATTGGAAGTTCTATGTATACAACTGCAGTAATACTCTATAATGGAGGAAAAAACACGGAAACTGTATAATATGACATGATCTCATATTGCAAATGTTTATTAAAATTGTACATCTTATTACCGACTTATAAAGCATCTTGTGTTGCATCGTCATCTAATCTTCAATTTAAACCTGAAATGTTTCAATACAATTCTTAATCACACACACGCATTCACATTGATATCATAGCAAGTAATTGTTATAATGTTTTTCTATGATGGCCAGTACAATCAAAGATTGTTGGCATATTACAGCTAACTGAACTTACAGTTATTAAGCTTTGTTGGTGGCTTGTATATTGTTTAAGTAACATAGATTAATTTTGGTTAGGATCTTGTTTACTAGGGTGTTTTTTTGGAAGGGTCTACCAATACTGTAGAACACCATATCATCACTTAAGTAGCGGTAACACATTTTTCTTTTATAGTACAGTGTAAATTTCTCGTAAGGGCACAGGGGCACGTGGCCCGCCCTGATTTCCACTAAATTCAAAATTTCAATGCATATCAATGTTATGTGCTACTCACTTATCCATTCTGAAAATGTTGTTCCCCCCAACCCCGACCCCGTTTAAAAAAAACTCTGGATCCGCCAAAAATTTCTGTATTCTTCAGCTGAAATGCCAGTCATGAATATATCTCATGCTATTAGCATCCAGATATAATAATTATGAATAATCATAATGATTTTCATATTATTATCATAACTTCACAATCATTAAAACTATAAAATTAAAATTTTTACACAAAACTATATAATTTAGTATTTTACCATATGGTCTATTGTTTAGAGTATACACACATCATGTTAAAATATAATATCTATTTGGTCCTCTTTAATAAAAACAATTGTCCTTATTTACATTATGTATTATTCAAAGTAATGATATTAATCAAACACGATGCACCTTCCTTGATGCAAATTTAGTTGTAATTTATTATATATAATTGGTATTTGCTGTATATATGCATATAAATAAAAACACATTGTTAAAAAATGATTAAATAGAATCAAATGGTGCCTCAGTTATCTCTACTTACTGTATCCTATAAAAAAAATTATCTTTATGAGAAATAATAACAATTATAATTAAATTTCAATATTATTGTAATAATATGTAATTGCAACAACCACCATATAATTATAAAAACAATAACAATATTAATAATAATTATTATAACAATAAAATTAATAAAAATAATACTATCAGAGATGATTCAATTTTCATTCTAAACATTCTCAAAACATACAAATGCTCTAATATACTGAAACAAAAACATTTTATATTATATAAAAGTTTTAAAAATCCATATTTCTTTCACTATTTATTAATAAAAAGTACTACCATCACAATTGCCAATATACTCATTCCGTATCACTAAATGTACAAACCATACATAATTAAATTTTACGAAGGACAAAAATGTATTAGCTGTACACACTTCTCTTAGAAGTGCATCATGGCCTTAGGTTCAGTGGTATACAGTACATACTGGTAGTGCCTCATGGCCTTGGGTTCAGTGGTATACAGTACATACTGGTAGTACATCATGGCCTTGTTCAGTGGTATACAGTACATACTGGTAGTGCATCATGGCCTTGGGTTCAGTGGTATACAGTAAATACTGTTAGTGCATCATGGCCTTGGGTTCAGTGGTATACAGTAAATACTGTTAGTGCATCATGGCCTTGGGTTCAGTGGTATACAGTACATACTGGTAGTGCCTCATGGCCTTGGGTTGAGTGGTATACAGTAAATACTGTTAGTGCATCATGGCCTTGGGTTCAGTGGTATACAGTAAATACTGTTAGTGCATCATGGCCTTGGGTTCAGTGGTATACAGTACATACTGGTAGTGCATCATGGCCTTGGGTTCAGTGGTATACAGTACATACTGGTAGTGCATCATGGCCTTGGGTTCAGTGGTATACAGCTGTCTCTTATACACATCTAGATGTGTATAAGAGACAGTTCATCCCCTGAAGGTGCCTAAAAACCTCAAATTTTGTGCGCATTTCTTGTTAACATGGCCCAATTTCCTCTAAAAATTGCACATTTTAGGGAGTTTTGATCAATTCCAACGAAATTAAAATTAAAAACACAGGAGGACAAGGGGAAAATATCCATCTTTGGAAAATCTTTCTCCACCCCTCGACAAATGCATCCTCTGAAAGTGCCTAAAATTCTCAAATTCTTTTCGCGCATTTCTTGTTACGGTAGGCCAATTTCCTCTATAAATTGCACATTTAGGGAGTTTTCATCAATTCCGACGAAATTAGAATTAAAAACACAAAAATATTTTGCACGCTTGGCGCGCATTTTTTAGGGCTTTTTTAGTTTTATCCTTTTAAGTTATTTAAACACATAATAGTCCCAAACTCAAGAAAGACAAATTTAAGATAGATCATTTTCACCTAAAAGAAGGGC
>NW_022683814.1:166935-186211 GCF_011630105.1 Anneissia japonica | reverse complement strand
ATATATATATATATATATGCATTGCCAAGTATTGTTTTTCAGTTTAATCTTGCTCTTTATGAATAACATTTCATTAATTTAGTATACATACTTCATAGAATGCCCTTTAGTATTTAAATGTTTGCTAACTTGAAAACCTTTGCAGATTATCCTTAAATCCATATAGTTGATTATTCATAAGCCTGGGCTTAGAATAAACAACCATAAAAGGTCATTCCAGATGAGAGATAATAACACAGGTCTCCAGTACATTAAGCAGCTTTTCTGTTAATCACTGTCACAATTAACTATTCAGTTACAGAAGATATTTTCTCTTCTAATAGGTAGATAAACTATTTTAAACGGTAATGATAGAAAGCATGGTAATGATAGAAAGCATCAGATTTTTCATTTTCATCCAACAGTCCGTAGCTTTGATACTAATAATGGAAGTGATAATTAATAAACTGTCTATTAAAGGTTCAGTAAGTTGATATTAGTCAAAAGGGAAAAGGTCTGACATTATAGGATTGAACCAAGGGGGTATTACCACCTTAATTGAACCACAGACCATTGAATTGAAAGGCAAACATATTAACCACCAAAGTACAGATCTACTCCTGTTCCATTATCAATCAATCAATCAATCAATCAATCAAAATCACAATCAATCGGAGTGGAGTGGAGTTGAATAGCTTAGTGGTTAACATGCTTGCCTTCTAATCCCTGGGTCCTGGGTTCAATTCCTGTATTATCCAATCTATCAATCAATCAATCTCTATTGACAATTACACTGTCAATCAATCGTACTATCAGTCTCTCACCAACAATTAAAAAAATTGGTTACAAAAAAACTGTTTTCTGTAGGTCAAAAACATATTTATGAATAAAAATTGAAATACCATACAACAAAATTAAACAAACAATAAAAATAAAGATAAATGTTTATAATTAGACTAAATATTGCTGAACTTGGTAATTATGTGTCACAAAGGTACATATTGGAAAATTGATATGCTAGTGTTGTGTCAAAAACTGAGATCATCTTAGATAAAAAAAAATCTAATTTCAACTGTGATAAATTGATCGTACAGCGAGCCACCAGGTGACAATCTAAATGGTGTTGATCGAGATATTACATACAAGAGATATTCTTTGAACTGCATCAAGGGAATTTGAAAAACTTCCTTAAAGTGTTCCCAAAAGGAAGATTGAGTTAACATATAATGATCTGATATGGTACTTGTTTCTCGTTATCTCGTACTATTCAGCGACGTAATTACCTTAACACAAACATCATGTTACACGGTTTCGTTCTGCATGCTGCGTATGCGCTGCGGATAGACACCAACTATCGGGACAAAAAATATTTTTGTGTTTCCCATGCGACACATGCGACATTTACAAATCTTGGTCATTAACAATAATTTTTTTACTATAGATCAGCTAGGCCTAATGCCACAGCTGATCAGTCACTCTATCCATTTTGGTTGATAAAAGAGCTACAATCCACTTCTTAACAAGGTATAGAAGAGCTTGAAAAAAAAACATATGTAAGCTATGATGGAGTGAGCCTTCAAAAGTGTTATACTGTAGTTTTCCTAAATATGTATAACCTTGAAAAATACTGTATATTTAATATTTAAATTATTAATACTTTTAAAGCTAAATTAGCATTTCAAATGAAATTTGAAAGCAAAAGGAAAATATCCTTCGTAAATAAAACTTTATTAATGATGGTAGTTGACCTAGTTTATTAGCAGTTGTGTTTCTATAAAATAAATGTCATTATTTTCATTTTATTAAAAATTGTTGTTTTATGGCAATACATATTACCAAGAATATCTTTTACACCCACACAAACTATTCTATTTTGTTCACTGGCCAATAGAAAACTAGGAATTAGAAATGAGTATGTGTGATTGGTTAATGGTAGAAACACACTCAACTTGCTAATCGCTAGCGCTCGCTAACTGTTAGGGTATCCAGATCCTGGTAACAGTTAGCGCTAACCGATCAGGCATTCTCACACGGGTGCTAATGGTTAGTGCTAACGGATGAATCACGATTCGGATACAGGGCTCTAGTTTGAACCTCAAAAAAAAAAAGCTTGTTTCTGCTTGTAAAAACTTATGTGCAACACCAACTCTTGACTGCCGAAGCGTGTATCATGTATGGCACTTGAAGAAGTGGGAACCTACCATGAATAACCACATTATTTCTATGGATTGATAGTTGGGTGTCCTATTTAAGATGTCATAATTATGATATATGCAAGGACCTATTTTTTGGCGGCACTGTTTATATGCAAATTGATACGAAGGAATGCAGAACTACACTATTGCTATACTGTACATGTCATATTGTGACTACAGCTACACCTTATTATTACAATCATCATAATTCTGTATATATAATAATAGACCATCAATCTTCCCATGAATTCATGAAAAATGTAATAATAAAGCATATACAAGAGGTATGTTGTGGCAAAACAGTCAAGTAAATTGCGTAAATGAGTTATAAAACATAAGTACTCAAAAAAATGGCCCAACAAATTATTTTTTTTTTCTCCTCTGTAAATCAACAGCTTAAAATCTAATTATTCATGTCCAAAGTCTTGGATGGAAATGATCAACAAACCAGTTATTTCACATCTTTTTGATAGTTAATTCTGTGTCTTTTTTTGCAGTTAATTCCATCAAAACGTGTAAGCATGAATAACTTTAAGAAGGCGATTTACTTAAAATCATCTATATCTTGAGTCCAGGAGTGCTGCATCTATACTCATCTATAAGAAATGCTTGACATGTTCAATTGAAATGATTGAACTCTCAACTTTTAAAATTACAAGTATCTGAAATTTCCAATAACTTAAATTTCAATTTTTACTACAACTTAGACATTTTGCCCAAAAAATGCCTCATATATCATCAAAGGCAAATTCTTTATAGGAAAATGATTTGTGGCAATGCAATATATTGCACTGACTTTGTAAATTTACTATTTATTATTATATTTAATACTGTAAATACAATAATAAAAAATATTATTATTAATTGTGTTTGTGTGATTTCCAGAAAACTATAGGAAAAAGTGAAAAGGAGAACAATTAAATGGCAATTGAAAGAAATAAGTCAAAAGTAAAAGATGGAAAAAGTAAAACTAATCAAAATGATGATGGAAGAGCTAGAAAGTCTAGAAAGGACTTGAAGGAACTGACAATAATAATAATGTTAGTGTATAATGTAACAGTATATACAGTAGAATCAAAAGCAGACTTCACCAGTCTGAATTAATGCATGAAAAAAAACCCTATAATGAATGTTCAAAGAATTGAAATTGAAATTGTATGCTTGAATAATTAACTTGCTTAGGCCTATACACCAAGTTTATTTTAACTTTACATTCACCTGAAGAAGTGCACTGTGTGCACGAAAGCTTGTGTACTGTCATAGATAAACTAGTCATAAAAGTACTGAATATCCTGAATTTTATTTTCTATTATATATTAGACTAGTACGGCTTATCTATTTTTTGTTCAAAGATTGTTCCATTTTCTTAGAACCTTTTATAGGAAACTTCTTCACATTTACATTCATCAAAAGATTGTCTCAAGACATTATTAAAGTAAATTAAGACTTCTAAAATATACACAAAAAAAGACTGAACACGCCAAAATAAATCCATCAGATTTACTGGTAATGTGTATGATTAAGATTCCCTTCAAAAGCGTAGGGACTTGTTTGATCATCTTCTACTGCACAGATATCTTAATTCTTCCTTCTTAATGTTTACCTTTTCTCTTTGAAAGTTCTCTATCCTAATACATGTGGGCAGATCTCTTCATTGCTGTAACATTCTTGATGTTTACCTTTTTTTTTCTGAAATTTCTCCATCCTAACATGTGTGGGCAAGATGTTTTCCATTGCTGTAACTACAGAGTTAATGCACAACTAAAACGGATTTATAATGATAGGCTTCCATCTTTATAAAGTGACTTAGTTTGTAAAGCATCGTTCCATGATGTAACTAGCGAGTTAATTGCTGTTGAATGCGAAAGAAATAAAAATAAATAAATAAATATTTAAGTTAGCAAAACTATATTCTTGATGTGTACCATTTTTCTTTGAAAGTTCTCCATCAACATGAGTGGGCAAGATGTTTTCCATTGCTGTAACTGCACAGTTAATGCTACTAAAATAGTTTAATGATAGAGGCTTTCTTCTTATTTTATTAAGCATTGTTTTATCCTGTAATTGCTGAGTTACATGTTCTTGGATGCGAAAGTAAATAAAAAATATATAAAATAAATACAAAAGTAGGCTTAAGCAATTCCACATTTTGTGAAAGTTCTCCATCTTAATATTTTCACTAATCTAACTGCAGAGTCAATGCCATAGAGCTATTAAACAACTGGAGTTCTGATAAGATGGTGAATCAATGCAGAGTTGTGTATGTGTACCATCCAAGATGGCCGCCGTAGGAATTAAAGCACCACCTTCAGGCTTAGCATACATATTATTACCAAAAATAAACTCTCTGACTGACTATTATTTCATTAATGATAATTAGTATTGATAGTAACAAATTAGTAAACTATCGTCTAGCCAAAAGAGGCCAAGTAGAGCATCTTATTCAAAAATTAAAAAAAAAATTACAATTGTGTACATTACACCCATACACCGCAATGCTCGAGTTTCAAATATACGGGTAACTAGTACTGAACTTTCTGTGTAAATTGAAGGCGCCATTCAAAATGATAGTGTTTAGGTGAAATTTCATTGGCTGAATCTAAGGCAGCCATCTTGGATGGTACACACACAGCGTATTTCGAACATCGAATACATTGCAGTAGCGCTCTAGTATTCTTATTATATCTCTATGGTCAATGCGCAACAAAAATGGTTTTATAGTAGGCTAGGCTTATCTTCTTTATAAAGAGGCTTACTGTAGTTTATAAAGCATTGTTATGTCCTATAATTTTGTGAGTTACTTGCTGTTGCGAAAGAAATACAAAAATAAATTAATAAATCCAAAAGTTAGCAATTCCATATTCACATCTTGTCTTGTTTTCGAAAAGGTCCATTGGAATGGATGCAAAAGAAACAATAAAATATACTACATACAAAAGTTAGCAATTTCTTTGGACATTATGTAATTTTATGATTCAAGTTATTATTGCATGAAAAAAAACACACTTTAGTATACAAGAAATTTCCAGATGATATAAACAAGCATTACATCTCTGACAGTGGTATTGGTAACAAGGAAACAGAAGTTCAAAGACGAATTGGATAAGTCACAAATTCCTTCAAAATGTTATAGAAACAGATTTGGAAAGCAAAATCCAAGCTAAATATGAAACTAAAAATCTACACTAGCAACATCAGGTCAGTACACCTACAACACTGACAGCTGAGAACAAACCAAAAAAAAATGAAAGATTATTGGGATTTGTGGGAAGTGCTTGAGGAGGATTTTAAAGATCAGATGTCCAGATCGGATAACAAATATAGAAATTAGGAAAAAAACTCCAGTAAATGATGTAAATTTAGATGGTTTGAGGAGGTACTGTACTTAGATTGAAAAATGATCAGCATCAAAGACAAGCAGAAATTAGAAACCAATGACGTAATGAGAGGAAGACCGAAGGGGACATAAAGAGGAATGAACGCAAATGTTAGAAACAATCTTGCTTATTCCAAGACAGAGAAGGATGGCAAACATGACCTATAGTAAAACCCTGTTCATACTATCTATCAAATTTTCTTTGACAAAAAAACAGTTGTATGCCCATATATATTCATGATGTGCCTATATATGGTTATAATGTGATGTCATCTTGACCATACTTAGGCATGTCACAGGTTTTTGTCAAATAAAATTTGATAGCCTTGATAGGGTTTAATATACACAAAAAAAGATTAAAATTAGAGTATGTTTTGCATAGTCATAGTAGTAGTAAATCTTGCACATTTAAATCTTACACATTATGGTACAACGTAAAATTGCAAAAGTTAAAAAAGAAATTCAATGACATAGATACAAAACATAATTATTATACAGTATGCAAAAAAGTCAACAATAATTTAGTAAAATAAAAATAATCTATACCTAACAATGGCAAAATAAATTTATGGAAATTGAGAAAATCCACTCCACAAAATTAAACTGTAAGCTATAATAAGTGGATGATGATCATTATTTTAAACTTTTGCAGATCATTTTATGGTCCTAGTAGTTAAAGATAATGATAGGGATAAAGAAGAGAATATTAACCCATAACTTGCAGCGTCACTGTGCTGAATTGCATATGGGCGTGGTCCATGACTACTTCAGCAGCCATAGAGAGAAGCTTAGTTCACATAATTCTACCACAACAGGAGCAGAAGTGAACTATAGCATTGGGGTAGCCCCCCCTACTCTTCCGAAATATGTAACCAGTTCCTCAAAGTGCACATGAGTCAGATGTGTATGCTGGACTTCCATTCAAAGTTCTTATCCAAGAAGACTTGGTTCTACTATTACAGATCTCTGGGTGAGGAGCAGTTCAAACCTGCAGCACCCCTGCCTTACTGCTTGGCCACTCAGCTCATTTAAGATTGTTATAGATTTATAATGTGTTTTTTTCAGTACAATAACAATAACAATAGCTAGACTTACTATGTCTGTTTGAACAACAGAACATAGGACTTTTCCCCATGGCTTTTCCCAGTACTGCAGGGAAAAGCCAATAATTGGATTGGATTGGATTTATTCGGTGTAAACACCAAGGATAGCCCATGAAAGTCTAGAAGAAGACTTATTTATAGTGGGGTCCCTGGTGGTGATTGGACAGTACACTGGGAAACAATCCCCTACTCTTTTCCGAAGAGTGTATACTGCGTTCTTTAACATGCACATGGGCCATAAATGCACATGGGACCAAAGGCTTAAACATCTCATCAATAGACGGTGTGCTAGTGTAACTTGTATTTCAGCCCTCCAGCTGAAACACGAGGAGAGGCAGTGAAAGGAATTGTACTGGGGACCTCCAAGGTTCAGCGTACAATCAGTGGCTACCAACAGATTAGCAGACTGAGCTAAGCTCATGCTCTCACAATAATAATGATAATAATAATTAAAAAAAATAATAACAACAATGATAATAAATAAATAATAATAGTAACAACAATAAAATAATAACAACAATAAACCAGCAACAATAATAACAAAAACAATATAAATAATTTGGAGAACGAAATAAAAAAATGAATCTAAATTATTAGGGTTTGTAGGGAAGTTCTAAGGAGGATTTCAAAGATCAAATTTCCAGATCGGATAACAAATATAGTAATTATCAAAGATAGGCTGAAGATGGAAACATAGTGACATAATGAGAGGAATACCCGAAGGGGACATAATGAGGAACAAACAAAAATGAAACAATGAACTTTCATGACTAGTCCAGGACAGAGAATGATACTGAGCATACCTCAATGTGCACACCATAAAAAAATAAAATTAGCAAAGATTATAATACAAAAGTTGGAATAAATTATTATTATAATTAAGAAACTGTTAATGTTTGATTATATATATCTAGCAGGTATGAAATACAAACTTGTTAAATTCAATTTCATATTTAAACTGCTAAATTTGTATATTCAAGTTTAAGGTATTAAGTTTCAATTAAACATTGGAAGTCAGAAGATAATAATGTGTGCAATTGCATGACCATTGGTATTACGCATTTCATTGTGGCATTCCCTGGATGCATTTGTTAAAAAAAAAAGCCTTGTACATATTTATACTCAAGAAGACACAAAGTACTTTTATGCAACCAGTCAGTTAAAACTCATGACCATTCCACTGATTGAGAGCCCTTTAATAACAGTATGAAGATCGTGTTTGAGGATAATGTTATCTATGTTTGAAAATATAAGGAACAAAATTCATTATGTACAGTAACACATGTCTCTCTCCAATTAAAGAACCTTCAATTAAAGACCAACTTTCTTCAGCCCAAAATGAATAACTGTATTTTATTTTTATAAAAAAACAAAGAATTTTTCTAAAAAGACCAAAGCTGCTAATAAAAGTGGTACCACACAGAGGGCACTGCAATGTTCTAAACATAAACATACAATGTTGATTGCAAAGGTTTGTGGGATAATTTGGAAAAAACATATATAAACCAAAAGAATTTGATGTGATTAATTAAATACTTTTTGCTATAATCCACCTTCCTTAATTGTACAGAAGCCAGTAATTCCCAATTACCCGGGGTTGGTGAAAAATAATTGGAGTCCACCAAGTTAAAAGGGTTTGCAGAGGGTTCGCTTAGACATTTAGACCATTTTTTAAATGACTCTCCAATTACATTGTTGAGTAATATATGACCAGACTTTTGAATAAGAGAAGGGCCTAAAAAAAAAAAAAAAAAAAATTTTTTTGTTTTAGATTTCATCTCCTTTTTAATAAATTTTAGGTAATGTATCGTAATTAATAATATAGCTAGTTGGTGTTTTATACACCATTTTGCATGTCTCATCAGTTTATGTGTCGTGTATAGATTTTAAAAATATTTTTAAAATTTTAAGTGCCTGATGGTTTTAATGTCTGTTCCAAGTTTGTCTCTTGCCTTTTTTAATGTCTCTTTTTTTGAATTTGTAAAATTGTTACAATTCAGTCTTTAATACTGCAATTACAATTATTTTTGAATAAAATACCTTTATGAATGAATGAAATGAGTAATACATAATTATACCTTATAAGAATGTTTTGGATGATCAGAAACCCACCGTAAATTGCAATAGTGCGTCATGCAACAGCAAAAACTAGAAAAATATAACATTTTACAAGCAAAAGGCTGACAAAACCAATCGGTTTCAATGACACTTTAATAAATCATAATACACTTATACTTTTATAACGTCACATTGTAGCACACACCCGACTTAACTACAAACACATATGGATACAAACAAATTCTTAAGCTGGCTAAATTGCAATATAAGGATTATTCAAAGAGCCAAGCGATCAGACAGAATTAAAACCCGACGCTGGCTGGGTTTAAACTGGGTTCTCCACTACAAGAAACTGGAACCAGCCCACCACTTAGCACCCAGAATAGACCACACACACCAAAAACGTTTGCAAAGTTTCCTTCATCCCAAGGCCATTGCAAATATCGGAATAACTTCAGAATACTAATTATACAACCAAAACAGATGATTTTATAAAACAAATTTAAAATGAATGAATAAATAGGTTTTTCAAAGCTTATTAAAACACAAACCAAGGAAACCCAATACGTCCAAATTGTAATTACATATTCAAAACCTCTACAAGTAATGGACCAACACAAACTTATACAGACCATGTAATAAAGATGAAGACATTTTTAAACAGCTTGTTTGTGTGTTAGTCATATACAATATTTGTTACTTACACAATTTAATGTAATTATCAGGTATTCCATACACAATGCAACCTTTGCGTATGTTTTGAACATGTGCAGAAATAGTGTTTCTTGCCCAATACATGATGTTGGACCTACTTATTTCAAAGCAAGCAACACTCCATTCACAGCAAAGAATCCTACATTTTATAAACCTAAATTTTGGTGCTGGTGCATTATTTGGAATTGATCGTAATGTATTTTAATGAATGTAAGGCCTATGCCCAAAAAAAAACTTGGGAATAGCAAAATGAAAGTGACACCATAAGATTGCCTCCTTATATTACAGATAAAATTCTTTGATAGGAGTTTTATAGCTTAAGGTGCGATGCAGGCTTTGATCGTTCAACCACTGGAAAAGGTCACGTTTGAATACCTAACTATTCTACAAAAAAAAAAAAAAAAAAAAGCACATGAATTTGGGAATTTCAGTTCATGTTTAGTTTATGCTAGAGCAACTTGTAGTAGATAAATTTCTATATCAACAGATCTAAAAGCAAAAGGAAACAAAAATGTTCAGGACATGTAATTAGAGGTTTATGTGGCAAAATGTGCACAAACATTCATTGAAGTTTACTGTATACAGTGGGGAAAAAGTAGAAAAGACAGAGCAAGACATGGTTGTGCTTTGACAAAACCATGTTGTAAATAATACTACTCTTTTAAGGATAAATTTAAATGTCACATACTGTCTCAACTAAAGCCAGACACCCACTCATTGGGCCCAATGGTCGGATGACGCAATTCCAGAGAATGCAACGATGTACGCGCAACAAATCGTTTTTAATGGTTATTCGCTCAGACTGCCACTGACGATCAATGATTTACATAGAAAAGATACAAATAGCTTTTATGGACAAAAAAAAAATATTTAGAAGATGTAACACTTAATGTTTATAGTCAACAACAATTTATCTTAAACATACAACAGACCTTCTGCTAAAGTTCCATTTTCTTGGATGTTGTTGCTAAAGTCCCACAAAATGATGGTGATAACATATGTAAACAACATGTTGTAGGACAATTTCTGTTTCTGTTCTGATTGATCAGTTGTTAAATTTGATTGACATTCTGGAAAGGTCAGTTAAGGGCAGTAAATTCATCAACTGCGGACTACCCTGGTGACATACCTCAGGTGGAACTTTTTGTTATTTCGATTTTGTCTCTATATTGAACAATATTTTCAGATTAGTCTAAATTGATGTAGTATAAAAATACATTTGAAAAATAGTGTCTTTGTAAAATACAATAATATTACAGGAAAATTAATATTGCACTTAATAAAAAAGTTGACAATGATGGGAAAATATGACATAAGGTACAACAAAATGTTTTTTTTCCTGCAAAAATAGCTGTTCCTTCAGTTCATTACTTTCCAACATTTTCTGAAATAACAAAATTGTTTACAGCATTATATTTGATGTGGCAATTTCTAATAAAATAACCTGAAATGGAAGTCAGAAATTATGGAAGATAAGATATGGCATGCCAGTGCTAGAAGTCATCGCACATTTTTGAGATTATTTCTTTAATTTAGAGTGATAGAGTAAGGTTTTGGGGTTTATATCCTCCAGGGACACTCCATACAAATTTCACAATGCGTATTAAGGTTTTTTCTCATTAATCATCAACTTGTACCTAAACCGCAGAGCGACTGCATCGTAACATTAAACAATTTAAACTTCCTGTGAAGGGACAAAATGAGGTTGAGCTGACAATGAAATCACTGTCAATTTGAATACTGAAGGTCGGTGAAAACTTTCAATGTCATTTACCTAATTAATTGCCTGTTGTTGTTATGACACAGGCAATCATAAAATCATATGTCACAATAATATTAGTCATTATGAAAGTTGATGGAATCAATATTGAACATTCACTTTTCTTGGTTAATACCCCTTAAAATAGCAAATGCATTTTCAGTCTTATTAATGCTAATATTAATACCATAAGTTATTAGCATTAATTGAAAATGAGAATAAGATATATGTATATATTTTCTTTACAAATTAATAGATGCATGAATAATATTGGTCTTTGATTCCTATTGGCTGGTAATCAATTTTAGTATTTTCTTATTGAAACTGAATTGTTTCCAGGGAGAGGGGATTACACTTCACCACCATCACCCCCCCCCCCCCAATAAAAAAGAGAGGGAAAAATGGAGGAGAAAGAGGGGTGTGCTACGGCAATTTAAAACAAGCTAATTTTCTATTTAAATTCATGTACCCGAATTATGGTCAAACAAAAATCTCCAACACCATCGGACATCGCGCACATGGCTCCTATCATGATTTTTCTCTGGATCCACTGCTGTTTCAACATATTTCTCATTGAAAACTGATAACTTAACAATTTGATTCTTCTGCAAGGGCATTATTGATGTATACCTCCGACAAGGAGTATATGTATCTGCTGTCCATCTGCATCTTAGCAGAATTACACAAAGAGTAATGAATGGACCACCATCAAATTTAGTGGAGTGGTACATATTGATCTAAGGTAGAGATGGTTATATTTTGGGGTAGAAAGTCAAAAATGAACATGAACACAGGAATTATCCATTAATAAAGAACAATATTTGAAACTTACAGGAAAGAAAAATAATGGAATTGTCTGTATTACTTGGTATATAGGCACATTACATATAGAATGACTGCCTCTATATTTTCTTTGGAGAATTTTTCAAGATTTTTGTATCCCATCCACAAAGTATATTTAACATAATATCCAAGTTCATCTAAAATAGTAAATTCAACTGCTGCAGTATCTGTGCACTTTAATTACAACAACTTTCACAAATTGTAATGTGTTTCCAGTATCGTAGAAGTGCCATGGGACAATGTTTTACCTTTGAGTACACCACTCCATTGAAACTACTTAACACATTCAAATTGTTATGACATAGTAATCTCATGGGATAACAAATGCACTACTATCAGTAAACAAGTGCAGATGATGGAGATACACATCTGTCACACAACCTCTAGAGTATAATATAACACATCTATTTATGTGATTAAGATTGGCCCTACAGAGCTTCATAAACGAGATTTAATTACATGATTTATCTAATGTTTCTTATTGATAAAATAAAGATAAATTTACTGTCACTCTAAATAAATGTCAATGGTCGACGGAGTTATGCCGCAAAGAAAAAAAAGAAGCTGATTGCAATTATAATGGAGAAAGTAGCCTAGCAAAAGACCATCATGAGACCCAACTATAATCATGCAATTTATTTTTGTGGTGTTATCGTAATTAGGCTATTTAGGAATTTAAAAGAGGTGTTTTAACAAGCACCCAACTGTATTTCTTCTTTCTTTTGACAATTACTATGTGCTGGAGCATTGTTATTTTTGAAAAAAAAATCATCAATATGCAGATAACATTAAGCATTTATTGAAACACTTATAATATTATCCCAGATATGGATCCATTATATATGGAACATACTGTCAGCTCCCTAAGTGGCAGCTTTTAGTGGAAGAGGAGGGGCAGGCATTAAATAAGGTAGTTTGGGTTGGGATACAGGGGCCCTCCCCTGGGAAATTACATTATTTTGAATGCACTTTCGTTTCTAATTTTGCTCGGATAAGCACTAACCTGCGTTCTCGGGGGTCTGTTAATGAGAAATGAGCAGATTTGCAAAATTCAAGATGCATTTTAATTTGTCTTCATGATATTTATTTTCATGGTTACAAGAATATCAATAAATATAAATTAAAAACACAATAACTCAACACAGTTACAAAAAAAAAAGAAGATCTATCTTTCATCGTTAATTTTGAACAATTTTAAGCACTAGTTTTATGGCAATTTGTATCCTTAAAAGTGACAAAGATGCACTAGATCTAATAAACTTTAATAAATCTATAATGGATATTGAACCTTTATCTTTATACCTCATAAATTACAAAACAGTGTTAAAAATTGATCTTTCGTTGTTAATCTTGAACAATTTTAATGTACTGGTTTTTATGGCAATTTTTATCTTTAAGAATGAAAATGTATTAAATCTAATAAACCTAATGAATTTATAATGGATGTTGCATCTTTAATATAATATCTACACATACAATATGCCTTAACCTTTTACACATGAAATTTTGCAAGCTGTCCTAGTACTTCGATCAGAGATTGCGAGTATCTTTCTTAGAAAAAATGCTACAAAAAGCGATATGGATTGTATCATACTTTAGTAGAACAGAAGTTCATTACCATCACTTTACAGTATCTTAGCTTATGAAGTAAACAAAGTCACTAGTTGGATTTCGTATAATCTTATCTGTATTTACATCTAATTAAGTTATTATATGCATATGCCAAAATATTTGTGTTCAGCAGTCCTATCTATGGTTACATCTTTAATCGTGAGTGTTTACAATTATACTGAAAAATTTATCATCCAATTTAGATAGTTAAATAAGCTGGCATACACTGTGCAGACAGTAATCGGACGACGCAATTCCATGGGAAAGGCCACGCGATAAGCGCAATAGATCATTTTATCAACAAAACACTTAATCTGGCGCCACACCCTCAGGAGATGGCATCACGTTGCTGAGCTCTCACGGAGGGTGAAAGTGGATTCGTTGGTCAACAGTTGTATGACGTAGTGTTGTGTGCCCAGCTTGTTAATTAACACGGCGGCTGAGCATTCTCCATCTATACTTTTCTATAGTGCCCGCCAGTCAGAAGGCCAAACTCAGCCCAGTAGTTTAGGGGGGTCTGTGCAGTATAGATTCTCACTCAACCTTTATGCTGTGGACCAAACTACAGGAGCAATTTCCTCACATGAACAATTTCAATTGCAATATCTGTTTCAGTGGAGTGCACAAGTAGAACACGAGCAAGCAGAGTCTAACTGTCTTTTAAGATGCTTCAGACCACAAGAGGGTGCATGTCATGAAATTGTGTGACTGTCAGTCACTCTTAATGGTCATGTTGTTGCCAAAATCAGTTTAGTTATCAGTTTAGTAAAGTTAAAAAAGCTACAAAATCTTGTATTGGAAACCTTTTTATTGCAAAATATGTGAATGACAAACTGTAATAATATGTTGAATTATTTTGCCTCCATTTTGTGTTTGCTATTTGCTTACCTTGCATGTTTCCAGATATGTTATTGGTCTTTGTATGTTTCTTTTATTTAATAATCATCATTTTGTTGAATAAAGTGATTTCGTATACCTTTTTAATTGCATTTATTATGGTTTTTTATGAGCACTATTACAGCTATGAAACCCACTCAAAGAGGACCTAAATGCAATTATCTATAATAATTATAAATAACATTGTAAAAAAAAATAATTAAAAAAGAGAAATAACAATATGTAATAAACTATATAAGACTTTAAAAAAAAATGAGAATAAGATAGAAAGTTTACTGTATATATCATACCAAGCAGTCAAGAAAAACAACCCTCAGAAACATATAAACACAAACACTAGATTTGAAAGATTATCTTAGTATTTTAATAGTAGTCAACCAACCCACACATTGAGAATTAAAAGAATTTGATGAGAGGATTTGGAAGCCAGGATTAATTTTTGGCCTTTTAGTAAAATCTGATTATGAAGCTCAAATTAGATAATCTGCTATTTCAAGACAAGTTTGTAATTATTCACACTTATACATCCGTTTCCATGTCGGCCTGTTAAAGTCAGATTATAAGGCCAACCTACGCATTTTTGGAGACAGGCCGTAACACGGAAATGGCGATAGTTATTAACACCTCCATTTGTTAAATAAATTATAATAATGACAATATACAAGCAATTTATCTATTCTAAGGGGGAAATTATGATGTGATGCCTCCTTTGATAATGTAAATAAAAACGTCACAGGATTAAAAGATTGTTATCTGCTAAGATTTTATTAGTCACATAAATATCATGTCATCATAAGTATACTGTACATCAAAGTAAATGGTGTTTTACCGAAGGTGTCATGTCATGTGACCTAATGAATTAGCCAATCGTTATAGTTGTAATCATCTATGCAACAGGTGGGTAAGGGTAGATTTTATTTACAAAAAAACTTTTTGAAGGGTCAATAGGGGGAAAAAATGGTATATAATAATAATATGGTAGTTATATAGCGCACATTATTGTTAAAACCTATATGTGCTTCACATTATCATTACCCCGGTCATTGCGTTAAACGCCTATGGACAAAATTAAGCTCCTTGGGGGAGTATTCCATAACGTTGCATCTGCGCATTTGGCATTTAACCCTACCAGGTACCCACTTATACTCCTGGGTGGAGGAAGCAATGCAGATAAAGTGCTTTGCCTCCACTTTGCTTTGTCTATTCTATGTTGTGAGGTGAATTTGAATAAAATAAATAAATAAAATATATAAAATATGTTGCAGATAAAATCATCTTGACTTATAAACTAAATTATTATCATCATATTTTATTAGACAGTGAAGATGGCATGGATTAGTCGACATGATCAACATGCTGCCCCTAGTGTGTGGGTGCTGCTAGGTTGTGGTACCTTGTCCAGTACTTGCGGTCAGTTGGCCAGTTACCCACTGGCATTGGTCAGAACAAGGTTACAGGCTCAAGGTACTATATGCAATTTCTGAATTGGCATTTAACCCTACCAGATACCCACTTTATACTCCTGGGTGGAGAGATGCAATGCAGATAAAGTGCTTTGCCCAAGGACACAAGTGAAATGCACAGCGAGGGATTGAAACCCCGACCTCGAGGTTGGGAAACCAAACCGTTCCTGATGCACTAAACCATTTCCACGTATGTAGGCAGAAGAAAAATATAAATATAAATTTCAAACCTCAGCCCCAACAATGGTGGGGCTAAATGAACCCCCACCTAAATTTTTTTTAAATTAAAAAAAAAAAACAATTTTTTTTTCAATTTTAAGTGTGAAAATGCCATTTCCAGCAATGTAGAGGTGCATTGCCATAGAATTTCAAACCTCAGCCCCAACCATAGTGAGGCTAAAGTGGAATAGATCATCCATCTGTAAACATCCCTCTTGGAGTCCCTCTATTTTGAATTCGTGGATTCGCCACGACCACATCAAGCGCAGTATACTAAGAAGTCCAACAAAATTAAATAAATAAATATAATAATTCTGTTTTAAATGGAAATTACCATATCAGTCGAAAACTTTTTAAATGCCATATTGTGATTCACTAATTTGACCTTTAATTAGATCATCAGGAATAATGGCTGTCATTGTATTAATATTTTAATTCATCTGATGCGTCATAGTAATCAACCTAATCTATCTAATTTCTTTGTTATTCCAAATTCCGTATTTAAGTTTTATAATAATGTAAAGCCCTGTTTAGACTATCAAAATTTACTTAATAAAAACATGCGACATGCTAAATACATCATAACATCACATCACGATCATAAATTGGCATGAAACAGTTTTTTGTCATTTATTTGTAACAATAACTACGAAAGTGATTTGCTCATAGATTTTGTATGTTTTCATCTTGATAAATTGTGTAGACTGCGAAATATTAATCAGCAAAACCAGCTGAACAGGTCATTATGGCTCAAATCAACCAGAAATTTTCAAGTTTTACTGTGACCCCTTACCCCTTGCAAACTTTTCTATATATATTAATATTATCACTTCTATCACATGTTTAATTTTAACTTACTATTAAAGAGACTGATAAGATACGGCCCTCCAAAAAGACAAAAATGCACAATGTTTCAGGAGATTATTAACATTCCCATAAAATGCTACCCATTTTTTAAGGTATTGCATGAAAGAGGGGCCAAATACCGTTCTATGTAGCAATTTACAACTTTTTATCTTCGTTTATGCCAGAAGATATAGAGCTTCGTAAAAACTATACAAAATTATAGGAGCCATTCAATTACCAGAATGATAAAGGAAGTGTGGTACCTAATTTCAAAATTTCATAACTTAAAAACCACTTGGAATTTGAAGCTGAAAATTTTTTTTTTAATAAAGATATGAAAGATGATTGTTTTATCCTGGGGACTGCTCATCTAGGGATAAAAATACATGAATCTCCAAAATATACAGAATATAATATGTTAGATCAAAAATATTTACATAAACACCAAAAATATGATCAAATAAACAAATAATCTATCTAATCCCTTTGTTATTCCAAATTTTGTACTCATGCATTTTAATCATCTCTTTTCCTTCTGTAATTTGTTTGTTTGACATAAGTTTAATTAAATGATGCTACCTAATTACATCCTACACAAATATAATTAGGTCATTAAAACAAAACAAACAAATTTAACAGAAAAAGTAGATTAAGCAGCATTAGACGAGCCTTATTGCTCTGCCGCACTATCAAATTTTATGTGACAAATTTGTGTGATGTGTCCATATATGGGAATGATGATGTGTCACACCAAAAATGGGCAAATGAGAGTTATTTGTCATTACAATTTGAAAGAGCACTCTATAGAATTAACTCCAAAAAACACTTTTATTCTATAATCACAAATTGAGGTTTGTTTTACAAATTTTGTAATAATTTCAGTTGTACATTCATCATTGAGGCTTACCATTCGAAAACCAGCATAGTATTTAGCAGGCATAAGAATGTGACAGTACTCTATACTTAAGTACAGAGATGCCATAATACATTTACTTATGACTTTGGCAATAGTAAGTCGATTCCAGTAAATAATCCATCATTTTAATGCGTACAATGTGGAGAATAAGAATATATCAAAAATTCAATTTCTATTTCTTGGTCACTGATGCTGTTTTTGGGATGGCAAGCCTGATTTGGTAAAAATTTCTCTTAATTTAAAATCTTAAAACAAATAATCATTAAAAAAAATGATACTTATTTAAGCTATTGTAAGTGCAATACACTTGACATGCATTCAAGATTCAAGATTCTTTATTTGTGTCCTTTCGGAAAATCGGTTGGTACTTCACATCGCAAAACAAAATGCAGTGTCAGTATAAATAATAAATAGCTAGTAGTGGAGAAAATAAATTATAATTAGGCCATAAAACTTATTTGGTATTTTGATTAAGCATTCTAATGGAAAGAGGTAAGAATGAATTAAGATATCTATTTGTTCTACAGACTTATGATTTTAACCTTTTACCCGAGGGTAGCGAAGTAAAAAATGCATTTAGTGGGTGGGAACTCTCTATTAAAATACTCTTTACTTTATAAATAATTTTAATCTCACAGATATCACCTACTTGTCTATTTTGTTGTAGAGTTTTTCCATATTAACTGAGTTAGGCAAACATGGCAAAAACTTAAAAACTGGCCAACCAGAACATGACCAGTAATAGGTACTTGACCTTGTGGGACCTTAGCAATAACATCCAAAAGGTAGGGTTTTGTGGAATGATCCATTATACAGTGAAGATTATTTGTATAGATTAGAACAGCAGTTTCATTGTGATGGGGACAAAATAAATAAAATCAAGCTATTATGTGATTGTTGGGTCCGGATTAATCACACTAGGAAGCTTTTGATTTGTGCGACGACGCAAAGCTGAGACGGAATCACTCATGCATGACCGTCCTACCTGGCGTCCTAAATGCTCTGCATACGTAGATTTGTCCAAATTACGAGGTGACCTTAACGTTCTCATATGCGCATATGACTTTTAGTGACGTCATTACGTTCTACGTCATGCCGTCGTCGTGCAATCGAAAGCTCCCTACTATTGGAGCCGAGGGTAAAAAGTCTATAACTGATTGCACCAGTAGCCATAGCACTGTCATTGGTGCTAAAAAATGAGAGTACTAATCTAGAGAGTATTAAATTACAGCATTTCACTGATTTTGTTTTTCTTGATCTAAATGTATGCATTAAATATTTTTAATATTTTAAAGTG
>NW_022683814.1:157500-166791 GCF_011630105.1 Anneissia japonica | reverse complement strand
AGGTGGTCTACTCTCTCCATCTGTAAAAGTCCCTCTTTGGGCCCAGCTCTATTTCAAATCACTGGATCCGCCACTGAATACTTTGAAAATTTCGTATGGAAATAAATGTTAATTGCATTGCTTAAAATCAATTGAAAGGCTATAGGCGCCAGAGCTTCCGGGGGGCTTCGCCAACCAAGGCTTGAACGTATCTCCAAAGGCTTTATTTTTCATTTCGTCCCCCCCACTTTAAACCACGGATCGACACCCTTGATAGTGTCCACTGGGCCTACAGCTTATAGTCCTTATCCGAGTAGACCATAGGCGAGCGTGCCGTTCGAACTAATGCCGACATTATGGCTGTGGGTTGCAGCGCCCCTGCCTTAACTGCTCGGCCATTGAACTACTTGACACATTCTCATGCCAATTACTTTGTCAAAGCCTGCACTTGCTTTATAATTAAAAACAGTAAATACAGACTAAAACCACTATGTATCTTCGAATACACATATTAATGAGTAAAAAATGCTGAATGTTAAGTAGAAAATACAAAGCCGTCAGAAATAACTATTGTACTATATGTTATAGATTTTGTGTTGAATGAGCAAAAATGCTAAATTATTAAAATATACAAGGCCTTTTTAGAAACCAAACTATTGTATCTTACAGATTGCACATATTAATGAGCAAAAAATGCTAAATATTATATAATCACAATTTTGTAAAAAAAATTTAATCATCAATCCGCTTTCGCCATTTCTGTAAAAAGTATTCCAAGTAGATCGATTGAAAAATAGAAAATATGTATCTATCTAATTAATGTTTTAAAAAGTATTATAGGTTTAGGATTATATTGCTCCATTTTTCTACAAACTGTTATAGCCAAGATAGTATGAACTCCCATTGGACAAGTATGACTGTGAAAAATTTCAGAACATTTTCAGGGATGATTTATTTTGACACATTTACCGCAGAATATTGATATTGGAAACAAGGAATCGCAGTGCCATTAAAAATAAAATTATAACTTATAAAGGCCCTGGAGACTAAACCTAGGCCTAGCATATTGAATTTCATAATTTTTTCTTCAGAATTAAAGTTTGCATAAATCATCATACAGTATATTGTAAAATAAACTACTTATGGAAAGAAAATTTTACAAGCCTTCATTTGGTGTACAACATAACTTTATTGCTGTTTAATAATAGAAAATATAGAGTATGAGATGTGACATTTTATTTTAATTTTAAAACATTTTGAACCAAAATTGGTTGTAAGTCAGTTAAAGTCAGTTTTTTTTAAAGATCACTTTTATTTCAAATATCAACATTATATACAGAATATAAAATATAAAAACATTCAATCTCAAAATATCACTTATTTAAAAAAGCCAGAAAAGTCCACAGATTGAAAAAAAAAGTACATGATGATATTTGCTAGCAATAATTAACAGTATAAATTATGCCAAGACTATGATATTATTTTCCTTGTTCTAAATGTCAGTATATTTGGCTCACAACTTATCAAAATACATATACGTTTTTTGTTAAAGTTTAATTGATACAGGTGACAATATATTTTAAAATTACATGATATAATATGATACATCACTTGACAATCTACTAATAGATGAAAAAATTTGACAGCCTTCTAGTCTGACATTTATACTTACGCGATCTGAAGAGCCAACATGTCATGTGTTTTCCCTTGGAATAGATACATGACATTTTTTAGTGAATGTCATTTTGTCATTATTATTCAATTTCCAATGGAAAGTGTTATTTAAAGTTCAAAGGGAGTGTTTTCTAGAATTATTTCTTTTGCGATATGAACAGTTTTGTAATGGATTGATGAATGGTTTCTATCTATAGTGCAGCCTTGATTTTACGAACTATAGTAAGATTTCACAAATTCTTGATTTCACATACACCCTGTATCCAATTGCAATATAAAGGTTAGAAACTACATTTATTTCTAAATGCTTCACAATAAAGGTATAGCTTCCCCTGCCCTGGGGTCTTAAGATGGGAAAAGCCACAGGGGGAAATCTGATTATCTTTCCTATGTTAAACAATACTGTATTTGGCTGCACGTAATGGCATACATACCCAAGGCCATTTAAGTTCAGACAGACTATAATACATAAGCTAGTAAAATCATGCAAAACATTCTTGAATTTGAAAGAAATTGTTGGCAGACAATGATGATAAAGAAAATCCTAAACTTCCTAATTCAGAATTTAGGCAAATTTGGTCCTCTTTTTAAATTCTTCATGGGGATTGATAATACTGATTTGATTTTAATAGTTTATTTGTTTGGGGTTTTTATTGTGGGGGGCGGGGGAGGTAGTTTTGGAGGCCTTGTTGGCATGAAATGCTACATACTGTAAGTCTAACAGTTTATTAGAGAGATGGAAGGTCACCTTTTTCACCAGAACGTATGGAATTTTAGAATGCTTTCAGTTATTCAGTTGAAAACCATGAAATAATAAAAAGAAAAAAGTTGGAGGAACACACATCAAATTCCTGTTTAAACTTCACCTCACAGTAGGCATTCTATTGAAAATTCCCAACTGAGGGACACACACAAACTTATAAGTCTCAATATCAAGGTAGATCAAGGTATGTAGATAAATTTCATATCAATTTGTTTGGCTTGTTTTGACCACATAACAAAATATTTTTAATACTGCACACGTGTAAGAAAGACAAAAATGAACAGATTGAGCGGGCTTGCACAGAGCAGTGTTTGGGCGATTTCATTATCTGAAAAGGGTATATAAAAATGAACTTTTTGAAACTATCAATCATTATAAGTCAATCGTGACGTCATCACTGTAATTTGCCTATTCCCCAGCGTCCAATAATTTTTTATTATTGGACGCTCGGCTTGATGTTTTTAAGGTTCGTGTGCAAAAAAAAATCCTCATTTTTCGTCACCACCACGAATACATCGCGCACCACGATAAAAATTGAATTGTAATTGAAAATTGCTTTCGTAAAACAAGCTTAATTAGAACCCGAAGAAAGTTACTTCAAATTCAATATTAAGTATGAACAATTAGGAATTCATTGAATCAATGGACCCTCATCATTAAACACAAAGAAGTGAACGTTTAATAGAAATATTCTAGACCTATTTTAAAGACTCAAGGAACACATTTAGATGTAGGCCTACGGCCAGGCAGGCCGCCCGGGCCTCCTCCTACTATTACTACTATACTAGGCATAGGCCGTAGCCTGGCCTAGTTATGAAATCATTGCACGATTTTACCTGTCTGCATGCACCGACCAAAAAGGACGTCAGTCACTGTATTCCCTCTCGAATGCTGAAATGTTTATTTCTTTGACGAAAGTCTATCAATATAGCATTACAAACAAGGCCTATTCATCGTATCCGTACTGTACTGCTGATGTTAGATGAGTTAAACGCGTACTGCAGGAGCAAAAATCAGCATACGCGCAGCTAAATATAAATACGCACACGTATACTGATCATATCACTAAAGCAACCGATAGCTGCTACAACTGCAGGTTATAAAAAACTAAAATTAAAAGACGGCGATTGACTTATAAAGCAATTAGTAGAGCATGCATCGTACACTAAACGAAAAATTATTATACTTAGGTTAGATTTAATGCATTCAGAAATTTTTTCAAGCATTAAATTCTAATTTTCCTATAGTGTACTATGCGGAGCTCTACTAATTGCTTATTAGTGACATGCTAATAAAAATACACTCCAAATTTATGCATAACACTGTAGAAATAAGATATGTCCACTAGCAAGCATATTCATCTAATGAATTTTAACAAGTCTTTGATACAGCAAGTACCATTATTTCCTTCAGTTCAGAAAATGGAACACGCCAATTCCCTTGTTGGCTGGTTCCCAGGCAATTGTTGTTCTTGAATGCCTTTGATATAACTAAAAAATGATGGGAGAAAATTTCATCCAATAATTTTAGATTTTTTGTATATAACTTTCACAATAAAATTTGCTTTCTGTTGCCGCTTCAACCTATGAGCGATCGGATTAGTGTAGGAAAAATATGACATTGTAAAGAAACGACTCCTCATAAGCCAGCTCAAATTATTATTTTCGTAATTCAACCCAAAAATGACAGGGCCAAATATCTGAAAACCATTATTTTCGAAAACTGTTTTCAATAGCTATATTTATAAATCGTTTCAACCTAATTTATCCAACCTCTAGTTTTTGAGTTTTTGTGGTACAATCAGTCAATTTGAAAAAGCGCTAAATAGGGTGATTTTCACAGCAGCACGTTTGCAGGAAAGTAGACCAAACAAATTTATATGAATATTAAAGCTGAAAAGTAAAAATAGATATCTATCTCCTTGATCATGATGACTTTTAAATTATCATTTGGTTCCACCTTATTAAGCGCACCCAGTTGGAATATGATAGTCATCACCCATTAATATCAAATACATACGTTATTGATTGCTTTCATCTACCACTGAAAGTATCTGCTAATATATTTTCAATTAAGTGCATTCCTGTTAAAGTATTTTCACAATTATTGCTCCTTTTTTTTTTACATTAAACATTCCTAGCCTGGCACACACTGTCCAGACTATCAACTTTTATTTAACAAAAACATGTTACATGCCTAAATATGGTCATGATGACATCACATCATCACCATTATTGGCACATTATGACCATATATTATAGACCATTTTATCGGGTTTATTTTCAAACAGTGCCACCCAATGTCTCACAACTCACTGGGGACTTCTAGCGGCCTAGCCTAGCCTGAGAAGCTAGCTAGTGTCAAATAGAGCACTGTAACTACTCTTAGCGCGAAGGCCTCTGGATGTCTCCCAGTGGTAGTTGCCAGGTTATTGTAAATTTTCATTCCAAATTTCGTGAAAATGGTCTATAGCCATACGACAGTTTTTTGTCAAAGAAAATTTAATGATGATGAACAGAGTTTTAGCCAATTTGGCGTGAATCCACGGCGACGACTATGCGATGAGGTGCGCACAATGTAATTGGTTTCAAACGCTGATACAATTAAATTGCCAATGACAATGCACGGCGCCATGCCAGTAAGTGCTCACATGGAACAAAATGGATTCTCGTTTGCCCGGCTTTGAAAGGCAGGTGATCAAATTCATAGTTCTTAATATTAATTTAAACATTCTGCGAACACTTTCAATTACCAGTGCATCTGTCAACAGTAATACATCATTTTCTATACAAATAATCAACATCACTTAAATTCAAATCCTATTTCAAATTTGTTGAAAAAAAAAATTGTTAAAATTTCATAGAAAATAAATCACTTTTCACTTGATAAATGTAAAAGAGATTAAAAATATGAGAGGAAATAATCTGTTTGTACATTAAGAAAAGTAATCAAATCTTTGAGTATCTTAAATATAAATTTAAGGCATTATTATTATAAAATGGTGTTTAACTTGTTTTATTTCTTTTTCTCAAGCTTTAACTTTGTTTTGGCTATACTTTGGTGAAATGCATTAATGAATATAGTATACAAAAATTGACTACTCATGAGAGGAAAGGTGAAATCTATTGCCCCGAGGTGATGTGGAGACGGTAGCCTAACTACATAGGCTACGGTCTCTACCATTCCCAGAATCTAGAGAAATCAATATTTGTTGTATATACCACATACATAGATTCTACGAGGCCTAAACAAGTAATGATAAAGAGTACCCACCAAGTAGGCCTCTTCTCTAGGCCAGGCGGTCAAAGGGCCAATCTCTCTCGTTGTAGAGGTCAAAGTCCCCCTTACCCTCCCTGTCATAAATTACACAGCGACCTAATAAGTGGGGCCTAGAAATCGAACTGTGATAGGGAAAACACTATCATTTAACATGATAGTAAATTTTTCAACGGGAATTTTTTAACAATCATTCAACCCATGTCATAAGAGTGATAGTTGAAGTTATTAACCACTTTTTAACCAATCAGAGGCCTGGAATCCATGTATGGCAGTATATAAAAATAAATATATTTTTTTCACACATCCCAAAAGCATCATTATAACCTGCTATCACATTTTTTATGCAAGTTCTACTTCATTAAGCTCTAATAATTATCCCATAAACAGTTGATGACCAAATATTAAAGGCGGAAAAAACATTTGCTTATCTTTTAATTAGTCACAGACTGATGCACTTCTAGGTTATGGCACCATTTTTTGAAGAAAAAAAAAAATGTAATTGGGATAATAAATGGTGAAAAAAAAAAAATGTCATACCACATCCATATAACATATGAGTCTGAAGTATACAGAAATGGTACTGAATGATCTCTAATAATCGCGTTGAAATGCAAGATTTGCACCTGACCCCAACGCCCTTTGTTACGGGATCTGTCCCTATCAGGCCACCTCTGGGGACTTATACAATTTTTGGAGGCTTCAGATCCAGCAAGAGGCGCTTATTTGAGAAGGAAAAACATAGATGTAAAAAGAAAATTAAAAAAAATCGGGGTTTAAATAACCATGGTACAGCAATGGTCTACCGTATATTACAGACCAGCATCTACATCACGATTAGAGCCAAACAAGTATTAAAGACCGTTTATAGACTGCGTATATAGCCCATGTTGTGGACATAGCGAAAGCTTATGTAAGTTTTAATATATTAAAATTTGGTTTACCAGATAATACTACTATACAATGTAATTTTAAAAAATTATAAAAGAAAATTATTTGAATATTTATAATAATAAAGATCAAATTGAATTATTAATTCCTAACTCCTTTTGCCACATTTAATTAGATATTTAATGATGGTACAGCTAACTATCCAACTCGACAATTTCAATTTAGTAGATCCTCTAGCATATGCCCACCCCCATTGAATAAAAAATTGGGCCAATTTTGGTAGAGGGGGGTACGGGGGAAGGTGTGCTTATACCTGGGAAATCCCCTTTTCAATCAAAAGCTAATTTTTCAGTACTGCAAGCTTAACTCAAACAAAGCAAAGATGTTATAAACATAAGATAGCATTCTCCGCGATTTACGCGTAACAAAATAGAAGCGTCGATTTGGCAGAAAAGCAATCACTTTCGGGGAGCGGGCGTCCTAGTTGTTGCCATGGAATGTGGTCACATCACGCCAAAGTTCGTTACCAAGTACATTTTTGTTATTGTTTTAAAGAGAGCAGGCATTTTGTAATTGTAAATCAACGTTTCTAATTGTTACGCATAAAGATATTCAAAATCATCATTATTTGCAGGCTGCGGGTTCACTAAACATAAGGTATAAAAAAACTCACTGGTGCTACTCATTGGTGGCTGGTATAATTCTTGGCAAACTCCCCCGAATCTCATAAATACAAATAACTGACATCAAATGAGTAGCCCCTAGATGCCAAAGAATTAGTTAGTATACTTTATTTGTACTGTATAACTAAGTAGTGGACAGTAGTGTTTGAATAATGGAGTGAATAATGTACCACCTTGTGATATGTATAAATGTATATTTTTTTGGTTCCTAAACTTTGTGCCTAGCCAATGAAAGTTTTTTAAAGTAAGGTTAAATAACTCAATTTTAATGCAATATCAATTCAATTCAATTCAAATTTATTTGAGCATAATTCAACACATTACAAATAACAAAACAATGAACAATAAAAAGATAATTTAGTAAAACATTTACAGCTCAGGATAACCCAAAAAAACCGAATCGGTTTATTTCCGTTGGGGTCCCTTAAATGAAAAAAAAAAAATACATAAATGTTGGTTAAAAACTAAAACAAACATTGAAAATTTATAACAACCTTTAAAATTTCCAATAAAAGTAAAACTAATAAAAGAAATAAAACCCATTAAACCTTAAAAGTATGTAAAATTGAATGTGAAAAAACAGGTAAAAGACAAACATTAAAATTTATTAAAAAACCTTTAAAACTCCTTATCATTAAGTAAATCTAATAAAAACAATAAAAACTCTTGCTAAACCTTAAAAGACATAACATTTTTTGCTGCATATATTGCATAGGCTTTATGTTGTATATTTATCACATCGTAATAGTAATATTTATTGCTAACGGTATGCCATAACATAAATGGAGAATACAGGAAACATCCACGAGAAAAAACATCATGAAAAAAAATTCATCATTCATTTTTTTTTTCAGCTCAGTTCTACATTTACTGTATGTTTCTTGACTTGACTATTTTCATACGATAAGTTCAAATGTAATTTCCTTTTGTACAATAAAGCTGTCTTGCATCTGTGTTTTTTGGAATGTTATATTTTACTTTACATTATTTACTTCAGAATTATTATCTAGTAGCTATCGTACCCTCGTAAATTATGAAAAAACAACTGGTATTAGTGTATAAATTTTCAGTAACTTAGTTTTAAATTACAGTTTGTAATGTACAGATTCACAATATTGTATGTCAAAGATCTCTTTCAAATTATTATGACAACTCACAAATTCCCACCCGGTTTTACTTTAACCATGTTCTGAAGAAAATGTTCTTACACAGCCAACATAAATTTATAATAATAATAATTATACTAATAATAAAATCTTTATTTACACACGGAAGCTTGTATCACCCAAGGGTGTTTTTCAACAAGGCTGTGATGCCATTATAACAATATAAAAAATGATAAAAGGAAAAGTTGAATACAGGTAAAACACACAATTTACAAAATTCAATGGTTCAAAGAACATGCACCAGTAACACTTGTTAATTTTAGTTTACAAAAGCTTTTTGAAGGTTCTGACATTTGGTGCAGTTCTTATATCATCTGTAAGATTGTTCCATAACTTAGCACCATGGTGACTGAAACTTTTCTCCTTATAGGTAGTGTTGGGTTTTTTGACCTCAAGAACATCACTGGATCATGTATTACACTTTTTTTCTTTGAGTGCAAAGTGCTTAGTCAGATAAGATGATAAGATTTTGGAAAATCACAATGATACAATTTAGTTTCAAGATTTTCCCATTTTAAGGTCTGCAGGGTTTGTGTACTTGACTCATCTCTCTTCTTTTTTTAAATTATTTTTGCAGCTCTGTTTTGTAGAACTTGTAAGGTGTTTACAGTTTTCAACTCTTTTCAAACAAGTATTCTCAATATGTAAATTGAGATCAACACTTGAAAGCTTTGAAAGTTTTTGTTGTGTACCAATAAACATACACTCAGTTTTGTTTACATTCAATGTAAGCTTATTTTATACAGTCAATGTAAGCTTATCATATATATATATAGTCTGGAATTTATATTACACTTTTACATAAAAACCAGCTCCAGAGGAAAACTGGACATGGATCGAGTCAAACAGTAATTCTTTT
>NW_022683814.1:122811-156967 GCF_011630105.1 Anneissia japonica | reverse complement strand
TACAAATCTTTATTTACACACGGAAGCTTGTATCACCCAACCGGTGTTTTTCAACAAGGCCGTGATGCCATTATAACAATATAAAAAACGATAAAAGGAAAAGAATACAGGTACTGTAAAACACACAATTTACAAAGAACAAGCACCAGTAACACTTGTTAATTTTAGTTTACAAAAGCTTTTTGAAGGTTCTGACATTTGGTGCAGTTCTTACATCATCTGTAAGATTGTTCCATAACTTAGCACCATGGTGACTGAAACTTTTCTCCTTATAGGTAGTGTTGGGTTTTTTGACCTCAAGAACATCACTGGATCATGTATTACACTTTTTTTCTTTGAGTGCAAAGTGCTTAGTCAGATAAGATGGTGTTAGATTATGGAAAATCACAATGATACAATTTAGTTTCAAGATTTTCCCATTTTAAGGTCTGCAGGGTTTGTGTACTTGACTCATCTCTCTTCTTTTTTAAAATTATTTTTGCAGCTCTGTTTTGTAGAACTTGTAAGGTGTTTACAGTTTTCAACTCTTTTCAAACAAGTATTCTCAATATGTAAATTGAGATCAACATTTGAAAGCTTTGAAAGTTTTTGTTGTGTACCAATAAACATACACTCAGTTTTGTTTACATTCAATGTAAGCTTATTTTACACAGTCAATGTAAGCTTATCATATATATATAGTCTGGAATTTATATTACACTTTTACATAAAAACCAGCTCCAGAGGAAAACTGGACATGGATCGAGTCAAACAGTAATTCTTTTAATTTAATTTTATCAAATTGTTGATATGTTTAAAAAAAAAAAAAAGAGTGGTTACGCCCCATTTCCCCCATCCTTTTGTGTCTTTCAAAAATCAGTTGTACAACAATTTTTTCCCTTTCCTTCATGAGCATGACTTTAAGACAGAGGTGGGCATAAAAATCGGTCGGAGGGCCAAAGTGAATTTTCGATTTAACACCGAGGGCAGCACCCAAATTTGATGTTTCCAGTGACCTTCCAAAAACCTGCATGCGCAGTTTTATACCAGTTTATTCTTAGGTTTAATGTTACTTTTTACATATGATCGGTGATGGGCAGTAAAAAACAAGACGTTTTCCAGCCAATGTTGTTTGGTGGGCCGCACAAATAGGGTGTTCAATTCTTTTTTTGCGGGCCACAAAAAAAAATCGCCGTCGGGCCGCATGCAGCCTGTGTGGCGCATTTTGCCCACCTGTGCTTTCAGATAACTGCACAATGCTTGTTAGTGGCATAAGTATTTTTGGATTACAAATTAAAGAACAAAATGTTTGTCAGACAAAAGATCCTCTCTGAATGTTAACTGTTATTAAGTTCTTAAATGAAAGAAGGCATTTCAGATCTTAGTAGCAAAATGCATGAAGCCTAAATAATCTAGGTCTATTATATGGTTTTATTAGCGCCCTGAGTACTACAGCAGCGGATACGTGCGCTTTGTAAGTCTTATTATTACTATTTATTTAAGACATGTTGCAAATATGGTAGGACTGTTCCATTTTTCTGTAATTGAAAATAAAATACAGTTTTGAATAATATGTAATCCTGTTTTTAAACTTGTACTTTAAGATGCTATAATTAGCTTAATATGCAATCCTAGCAGCAGGTAAAAACTGTAAGCGTGGAGTACATTAAATCACTTCTCAAGCACGTAATACAATTTTGGAGCCCGGTTTTTCATTTGTTGAAGACATTCAAAATGATAAAGTCATCCTCTCAGTCGCTTCTCAAATCATCATTAAAAAGGCCATCTTTTTCAGAAACGTCTCTTTGATAGTGTGTACTGTGTTCATAAATTGCTGGTAAATGGGTAAAAATGTGCTTAAATCTTTTGGTTAATAAAAATGGATATGTTATATTATACTTTGGGTGTATTGGATTCTTCTAATATAACAAACATTAAGATATATTGAATATAGTGCTGTATAAGTATATAAATATTATTAATATTCTAATCCCAACATTAAAATATACAATGAGAAAAAACAATTATCACAGTAATCAAGAAACCTCTGAATTATATGAATACAAATAGGAAATGTTAGTGATAAGAATAAATTAAATTACTATAGAGAACATTATACATCTCACAAAGATGCTTTGCAACATCAAGGAAAGCAAGGTTATAGGTTTTTTTAACCTACGGTCTTGTCACTGCTTTAAAGATCGTGGTTAAAGGCCAAATAAAATTAATTGCTAGTTTAACGTCCCTGCCCTCATCAAATTTTGGAGCCTCATGAAAAAAATTACTATTTGAATAATCATTCCATTGAAAATAAAAATAATAAACATGCGAAAGATTGTTGTCAGAGCCTAAGAGGATTAAACATAAATCCTATATAAAAAATAATTTTTATTAATTACAGCCTGTGCCACTAGTGTATAAGATAGAACGGCAAATAGTATACACCCTCACCACAAAATAATTTGTCGTAATGATTATGCTTTCAATTAAATTTGCACATTAGAAATATTACTTTGCATAACAGGCTATAAATATACTGCTTGTTTTTATAACAAGAGGTTCTGTTTTGTCACTGTTCAATTTAATCAGATTTTACATTAATCCATATACTTTTCAGGTAAAACCAAATTAGCAAATTGAAGATGCATCATCTAAGTGCAAAATGTGCAGACACTGTAGGAACACATTGGATGTGAAATGAAAAAAAAAATTAACTAACAACAATTTTTGTTTCTTAATAGCGCTAACAAAACAAAAAGAATTCTAACGATCAGATGTATAGAAACAAAATTACAGTATATCTATAATTAATACTAAAAAAAAAGGAGAAAGGAAAAGCTAAGATCAAAGGAAATGATATAAATACAGTGGTGGCACCAATTGGGCTGGGTATTTTTCCCCCGTCGTCCCCAAAAGGGCCGTCAGACTAAGAAAAAAAAATGTTCTATTCAAAGAATCATTTGATTGCCACCTTTATATTGTGGTCTTACAACTTTGGGCGATTCTAAGTAATGAAATCTCTCTCCATGAAACCAGGGAGGAATTAATTTCATTCCTCCACGATGAAACCCACCAGAGGTTTTTTACTGGAACCCCGACGAAGGGCAGCCTCTTGATTTGGTCCCCCTATCAGACTGGATCCCTGTTTAGAGCCACCACTGAACACATGTTCTTTAATACTAACAACAGGAGAAAAAAAATTCAGATTAAACACTGGATGTGGTTTATTCATTGTAAACACCAAGGGTAAGTCCAAAGAAGACTTAATTCCAGTGGGACCTCTGGTGGTGATTATAGGAAGTACACCAGAAGGCAACCCTCTACTCTTCTGCAAAGAGTGTACTGTGTTCTTTAATGTCTTAACGTCTCATTTGAAAGACACTGCGCTAACTGAAACCTGCATTTCAGCCCTTAAGCTGAGCAGAGAAGGGAATTGAACTGGGAACCATGCAAGATAGATCTCTACGGTTCAGCACACACACAGTGGCTACCACCAGTTTAGCTGACTATAAGCTGATTCTTTGTCATGCTACCACTGGCTATTCTATGACTTCTATATTATATTGCCCTCTACTATACATTTTGACAGCAGTCAATATTTAGTCAGTAGAACTAAATGCTACATCACACATTTATATTGATCATCTGCAACAAAACTCTCAAAAAACTGCATTCAGAATTGCATATAATTTTTAATATGAAGGCTACAATTTAAATATTTACAAACTTGCTACATATATTAAAGTTATTTTGGTTTTAATTATTTGTTTTTTAATATTATCATTTATGATATTATTTGTCTATTAAAACATTTCAGTTTTGTGCCATGTACAGGCCTCCCTCCAATTAAAGACCACCTTAAAGTAAAGACCACTATTCTGTGGTCCCATATTAACAAATGTCTTTTGTCTTTATTATTCTAATTAGATACCAAAGCTTCTGACCATGGACCCTAGTCCCAAAAGTGGTCTTTCATTGGAGGGAGACCTGTACTTACATACAGCCCCAAGGGATATGGTTTACCTGATTGACATGTGAAATATTGTGTGAAAAGATAAATAGGGAAATCCTTCAATACAAAGTTGTCAGATTAAGTAATAATTGAACCAAATGGAGTTTGGTGGTATTGTTGTTTGGTTGTACTGTGTCTACTCATTCAATTCATTTATTTGTTTCATCTTGATATATATTATATGACAAAACACTTCAAAACTATAAGTTAATGGAAAAAAATATCAAGTGATGTTGAATTATGAAATGTAATAGGTTTGACCTCTGATGATTAGTGCCCAAAATTTAATACAAATGCGTAAAATAAAATAATGAGTGCTTTAATCGCACATGATTTTATTTTACGCATTTATAATAAATTGTATTATTGCTTTTGGTACATAAATTTTAAGCCGCTCCGAGTTTCTTTCCTATTCTTCCTTCTTTTATTCTTTAATATTTTGCATTATTTTTATTCATAATTAACAGAATAACACATAAAAGTAATTAAGCTTATTTTTTAAATCACACATTTTTACGTTTTCTAGGCTGGTCTATGTATACATTGTACCTATAGTTAACATAAAGACTTCAACAAATGGATACATTGTTCAAAGCAAGAAATCAATTTGTTTTTAATACCCAGTATTGCTTGTTATTATTATTCGGTAGGAAATTTTTCTTATAGTTTGTTTTATTCAAGATCTTGAGAGAAATGTAAAAGAGAGTGATGACAATAAATTAATCAAGATAGGTAGACTTGAAAACTGTACTAAATTTATAAATCGTAAAATTCATAAAATAATAGAGGGATTTGGCGATGACTGTTTACAGACGGTCACGTGACCACTTGGGTATACATGAAAAACATTACAGTACGATAGCATAAGAAAAGATAATGTTATAGTTGCGAAAACAACCACCCACTATTAACGTGAGAAGTAAATGGCTAGGAAAGGCTATTGATTGTTCGAAATGGTGTTTATTTACTTATCCTAGCATTCTCCTTGGATTGTATGCTTTGAAATTTAAGTGATCCTTCGTAAACCTATAGCTGGCCCTAATATCGCAGTGTAGTTCGTGGGTCGAAGACCATCATGCAACCATGCCGTAGATGTGCAGGGGCGTAGGCCTAACATTTGTTGAAAAATCTCAATGTTTGTGGCCACTATTTACAGCATTAGCAAACAATTAAGGCAAAATTCTTTTAAGTTAAATTTCCAATCAATTTGGTAGTTTACTGGGAATTATGATCTTTACAGCAAAAACAACGGACGACCGCCATAGCAATCACCATGCAAAACACCGCTGTGCCAATCGACTGTTTATATCCAACACCCAAGTTAGGTCATGTGACGCCCATCGCCAAATCCTCTATTGAGTCAAAATCAGCATAAGATGCCAACCAATCCAATTCTGTGTTTTATATTTATCAATATTTTTTATACAATTTAAATTTTATACAAAAATACTATGTCAAATCAAATGTACTCTCAAGTCAAAACACTGGACACTAGCATAATACAGAACAAATTTCTAATGCTGTAAAATTCCAATTTAGGTTTCAATACAAATACATTGTGCAATTCTTTAATAGATGAATAATTTCAAAATTTAAGGCCACTTTACAGTATATAAGAGTATTAATTTAAATGTATTTTGGGCTCTAATGAGAAGCAAGTGATATTAATCCATCTCTTCACAGGTCCCAAGAGACACTGCTTATTTAACTTAAAAGCGACTCTACTTAAAATGTTATGAGTAAATACAGTTGTATGCCATTTTGGATACACTCAAAACAAGATTATGTTAGTAAAAATAAAATGAGAGTAAACATAAGAAAGTTTTTTTTTTTAATTTCTGTCACACTCTCAAACAAAATTAGACCAGCCAATTCTGGCTTCATGGGTGATCATACAGTTAAAATGCATGATAAAAACACAATCAATATAAGAATACAACAGCATATAACCTCTAAATTTTAAAAAGTGATAAAAAAAGTGATAAAAAGAGATGTCTGACCTTTGATGTGTTTACACAACGTGACACAAAATGTAAGTGTTATGTCACGTTGTGTAAATACATCAAAGGTCAGTCATCTATTTTTATCACTTTTTTAAAAAGTGATAAAAAAAGTGATAAAAAGAGATGACTGACCTTTGATGTGTTTACACAACGTGACATAACACCTACATTTTTTTTTACCCTTTTTATTAATTTTTTTCCCTTCTCGCTTTATTTTTTCTTCTTTTCTTTCCTTCTTTTTTTTTCAAACAGGCCGCAAAAAACCCCAATAGAAGTCATACACGTCATACACATTAACAACGCTGAGACAATTACTCTTTATAAACATAAGAAAAGACACACTGATGAACAAACATTAGTGTTAATGTCAAAATAGAAAATTTACAAAAAAAAATACAATATTTTAAAGGGAACTAGTTGACACTGGATGGTTATGGTATATTGAATGCATAACAAACTGTTATGGCTATTAGAAAGATACTTTTATTGAGAGCAATAAACCCCATTCACATTGAAGATCAACCATTTATGATGAGAATCTATCACAATCAAGTAATGGTTGACAGCTGACAAAAAAATTGATGGAGATACTTATAAAACAGCTGTGATATTCAGTATACAGTAATTGCTGTATTCAATGAATTTCAATAAGGAGTGAGTACAAATGATTACATATACTCATATATATTAATTAGGTAATAACAACATTTCATTGGGCATTTCCACTTGGTACATGCACTACTTAACTGTTTGATTGTTCGTTGGAATTTTATTGTATTTTATAATGTTAAGATCAATGTAAATCAGTTTTTTTACTGCGATTTTGATGAATAAAAATACTTGAATACTTGAATTGAATTAAAATTTTACATATAATATCACAATGTCTATAGATATACAATCCTGCAAAATTTCAAAAGGGTACAACTTATTATTACCAAGCATAGGCTTAACCAGCAAGCTGTCCTGCCGTCTTTTGGACGGTCTACAATTATTTACAGTAGGATGGCCACTTTTACCATGACGGCTTGGATGGCTTGGCCTAATCAGCTCGGCCTAGCTAATTGGGCCTGGTCTACCTTTAGCAAATTCTTTATATTCTTCAAATCTATCGAACATTTATTGATTGAATATACGTTTTTTTTCGTACCAATATTAGGTGGGGACTCCAAAAGATGGCCGTGGCCCACCCGTCGCTCTGTGCCACGCCCACTGGCTTCCATTTTGGATGGCCTATCAAGTACAGTGAGTGCTCAGTTTAACATCACCTCAAACCATGTTGCAACTTTATATATCTCATCTACCAAAGTTTAGTTAAGTTACACCTCATTACCATTGCATGGACATGCAAATATCTCAGGAATATTCTTACTAGGGAAAAAATCCTTGGTACACTTTGTTAATATAGTACCGTAAATGCTTGAATAAGCGCCTCTCTCAAATAAGCCCCAATCTTGAATATGCACCACATCAAACCTGATTTTTTTTTGCTACGCGCCGCTCTTGAATAAACACCGCAGTGCTTAATCAAGAGTATATAATATTACCCTGTGTTTAATGAAACACTTTGAGAAAAAGGGTGTTAAATACAATGTATACAGTGTTAAAATGAAAAATAACACAATGAAGACACAAGCATTTCTTTATACACGTTTATTTATATTAAACATAGCACCTATGATAGGCCTACTGAACTACGGGAATAAGTGAGATAAGTAACATGGGAATGGGCATGGAAAAGTGCCACGCTAATATATTTTTATATGCGCCGCTCTCGAATAAGCACTGCATTTACGGTACATTTCTGTTATGTGAATCAGGTATTTACTATTATAGTCTTTTCTATCTAGAATACAAAATACTATACCAATGCCGCTTTAGCACCAATGTTTAAAAAAAAAAAAAATTTACATTTGATGAGAAGAGTAAAAACCTTGGCAAATATCAATATTTTAATGTGTAAGCTTCAAGGTCAAAGGTTATTTTTGAAAGTAAATAACTAAAATATTAATAATTTTGTTTTATACTTTTAATAATTATCAAACTATTATTCCATTTTTTAGAATTTCCCATTTTATAAGATTTGAATTTTACTATTAGCATTGCAAAAACTTTGTGTAAGATGAGAAGTTTAGTGTACACCTATTTTATTCTTTATTCTTTTATATTCTTTGTTTATTGTCAAATTAAGATAGCAAAATTCAATCCACCAGGTGGTTGGACAGGATCTTAAGAGTGAACCTAATCACTATTGTGTTAGCATGAGATCATAAACCAGCAGGCTTCACATAAAACAATGCTCAAAATTAAATACAAAAAAAACATGTTTTTATAATATTTTTCCATTTTTTTCCACAAAAATATAATTTTAAAGTGCTTTGCGTTGAGTAAGAGTCAGAACCACTTAATTTACAATACAATGTCTTCGGGAAAATAGATTGGTAAAAATAAATTAATTAGAGCATTTAAAAGATTTTTTTTTCTATTTTCAAAGTATCCCTATTTTTATAATAAAAAAAAAGAAAAAAAGAAATATAGGCAACACCATATTTGTAACTAGCCGTGCTAACAAACAACCTTGTTGGTAGAAACCCTACCCTAAAATCCTAGTAATATTGCAGATTATTATAATTGTGATGTTTTAGTGCACATACAAATAAAGGAAGTGAGTATAAAATGAGTGCATTTTTTTTAATTCATTTTTTAAACTCATTTTTTTTCTTTAATAGCAATTTTTATATCCCAATACCTGCACTTTGACCATATTTACTGTCAAGGCAGACTATTAGTATTGCATACATAACAATGTGATATAGGAGTTCGCTGTATGAATCAGCAAAAACCAAAATGCGAGGCATTCTAGTTTGTTTTTTAAAATAAAATTGTAACTTGCAACAAGAATAATTTTTTTACTAGATATCAACTCCAATTCAGAAACTAAAATTTGCTCATTCAAAGCTCGCTTTGAGGGCAGTGGTTTAATGCCTTGGGCTCTCGAGCAGTGAACTTAAAATTTCTACATTTTCATTTAATTTAATTTATATTTCCAGGCAATATAAAATACAGAAAAACAAAAAACACAAGCCTGTGGACAGCCTAAAGTAAATTTAATATCGAGAGGCTCTTAATCGAGAGTCTATGTAAGAAGTTATTAGCTGTCAATTGAATATAAAATTTAATTTATTTATTTAAAACTTGTTTGTGAGATCTAATAATCTTGTGGAATAATGAATTGCTTTAAACTTTGAAAATATAAAATGTTATGAATAATAAAATTAATAATACCATTCTTATATTAGTTGCACCGACCCATATTGACTAAAATCCCACAAGGGATTTCAAATGCATGAAAGTTACCAAAATTGAATTGCGATCTATCTCATTAAAAGTTTTTTAAAGTTATTTTATTATATTTAAATTATATTTTTGTAGGTTTTCTGGATTTTACTAGATAATATAATAATCTTATCTGCGACAACCCCGCCTGCTTGAGTCAAACCCTGTGCCAAGTGACATTTTATATTATAATTATAAATAAATTTGGAAAATAAATAAATAAAAAATAAAATTTAAAAAAATAATAATAATAAAAAAAAAAAATAATAATAATAATGATAATAATAATAATAACTTTCATGGAACTAAAGGTTAAGCGAGTCTGTCCCGCATGGTAGCCCGTTATAGTTGCAAAATCGTCAATATGATGACAGCGGCAATTGGGCAAGAAGAAGAATATCATCATGAACTTCCCCACAAAATATTGATTATTCCGGCCAGAACGAGGACTGTACTGTATTAACATTGGTGCGTCAGTCTTTGCATTTTTTGACATCTTGGAATACGTGTCGTAAACCATCAAAATTAATTTAACGCAAATGAGGACACTCATGGATGAGTGAATTCATTCCTAGTTCCTAGTCAAAAGGTCCCTAGTTTGTCACCTTGACAGGACAGTGACCTTGTAGGTCAACATCAATACAAAAACTGATCACCCTTAGGAAGCAGTTTTATTGTTTGTTTGTTTTTTTTTATGAGGGGAGTTGTACGTGCCAAACCCATAAAATCCATGTCATGTGCAAGTATTGACAAGTCTGAAATTGTTATACTCAATCATATATAGCCAAGTTTATATATAATCAATACAATGTGAACGTAGGGGAATGAGATGCCCATCACAGCCGCAAAATTGTGTATTTAGGGTGGCCAGTTCCTGAATTGCTTTATTTGTCTATCATAAATAACAGAAATCCTTCTTGAAGACTGGCGTATAATTATAAATTGTAATAATTAAAAATTATATGTAAAAAGTTAATCTATTGCACTTGCATACTGTACATCCACAAAATATATAATATAAAACAAAAGATACATGATAAAACATTACACAGTACAGACAGTAAGACCTGTATAAAATCTTGTATAATAAAAATATTTAAAATTATTAAAAACTGTTTTAAAAATGATAAAAGGTTCTTAAAACTATTATTATTATCATTATTATTATTATTATCATCACCATCATCATCATAATTTTATTATCATCATTATCATTATTATTTAATATAAAAATAACGCTAAAAAGAAAAGATCGACGTTTCGACTCCTCCTGAATTGCTTTATTTGTCTATCATAAATAACAGAAATCCTTCTTGAAGACTGGCGTATAATTATAAATTGTAATAATTAAAAATTATATGTAAAAAGTTAATCTATTGCACTTGCATACTGTACATCCACAAAATATATAATATAAAACAAAAGATACATGATAAAACATTACACAGTACAGACAGTAAGACCTGTATAAAATCTTGTATAATAAAAATATTTAAAATTATTAAAAACTGTTTTAAAAATGATAAAAGGTTCTTAAAACTATTATTATTATTATTATTATTATTATTATTATTATTATTATTATTATTATTATTATCATCATCACCATCATCATCATAATTTTATTATCATCATTATCATTATTATTGCCAATAATTATTATTGCTGATGATGAAAATTAATAATATGAATGGCATTTGCAACAAAAGCATATCTTGATCTGCTGGTTTTAGTTATTGGAACATGTATTCTGCCATTTCGTTTTGTTATGAAATATTTACTACAAGGATGTTCAACATCTTTACTTAATCTATTTGCTGCCTTAACTACCCAATCTTCATACAATTCCTATGGTTCTTTACAATGTATTCTGCTTTCTTAAGTAATGCGATTTAGTCTATTTATTCTTTGTTATTAATATTTCCATAATTAGACAACAACAGATGTGTATGGCTAAAGTTCAGTTTGGATGTGATTTATAGGTATCAGTAGGTGTAGTAGAAATTTTATTAAGATGTAGTTAAATTTTTAGTTATGGTAATTAAGGTAGTTAAATAAGTATGAGTTTGCAAACTTTTGAGTTATCATTTCATATCACTTATTATGTTTACATAATTATATTTTACTATATAATTATTAATCAATTATGAAAGCTGATTAGATGATAAAAATTTGCAGTATTACAGTATCTCATTTTGTAACTATGTTTAAAATTGCTCAAGTTTCATACGGTATGAATTGATTTGAACTTAATATTAATAATTTACTTTGCTTAATTTTAGAGTTTTGTTAAGTTGATTGACTTGTTATGTATATGTATCAAATATTCAATTTATTGCTTTAATAATAATTATAAAAGTTTCTTTGATTTCACTACGTTCAATCAAATTCGAAAAACGGGGATGTCATGTATTGAATACCAAGGAAAACCACATTGGTACCAGGTACATTCCAATCCTACCTTTATAAGAATGAAATTATTAAATAGATGAGAGATTACAAATGATTATTACGAGTTATTACAGAAATGATAAGAAGAATACTAGAACAGAGAAAAATATATAGATTCAGAAAAGAATCTTTATAGAAAGTACTTGGAACAAGAATAGAGACTAGAGTTTAACACACTTTGTATATATTCAATTGATGGTGATTATTAAAAGTCCACTGAATATAATTTGAGTTCTATCCTCTCTTGAGAGTAAAGATAGACACCAACACAACAATAGTAGATATTTATTATTCAACTACATAGTAAAGTCATGGAGGAATTAGTTTATAAACTAATTTCTCCATGGAGTACACAATGATACTCCATTTGGCTTTTATTTGTTCTCCACAGTTCTATAAAATAAAACTGATATCAATACCTGACCTGGTTTATAATAATTAGAATAATCAAGGTAATTCAACAGAAGGATGCACATCTCCGCTCTCGAACATAGCGCGTGCGTACAGTCCTTTGATCTTTACTGTGGCATTGACAATCCGATACTAGTTGCGAGTGCAGTCGTCAATTAGTGGTCTATGCGTGCCATTCGTTTTATGGTGTTAGTTTTTATTTTATTAATTTTGGGTAGTTTGCAATGTCTGTTACATCTGATTTTTTTTGGCCGCGAGCTTGTTAAATGCTTCTATAAACTGCAATTTGATTTGTGAAAATTGACCAAGAAAATGAAAAGTTATAGCAATTTAAAATTTCCAAATTTTATAAAATTTCATGTTCTTATGTAACATTAATCTGTCATTTTGACAATGTTGGCATAAGGTGCCAAAAACGAACATTTGAGTATATACAGAACATTTATTAATTTTTTCTGCGAAGTGAGTCTCATGAACGACAATTCACCACAATTTTGGTAAAATTAATGTTGAAATGAAGAATATAATTTCAGTCTAATGTTAGTGCAAAATATCATTAGGCCTTTGTAATCACTGCACGACGCGCAATTATCATGGCAACTAACACGCGTGTGGGTAATTCATCACGTACGCTGACGGTTTATGGTCTGGTTGCTACGGTTTTTGTGACGTTCAGCGTGCAGGGACGCACGTGCGCCTAGAATGTCGATGCCAGAGTTATAACCTTTGATGTCCCGAGATGTGCGTCCTTCTGTTGAATTGCCTTGGAATAATGTACTGCATTTTTTTTTCTATCAAAACAAATTTTATGTAAATATGCAGGCACTCATTTTTGCAACGATGTTTAAAATTGCTCAAATTTCATACGGTATGAATTGATTTAAACTTAATATTAAGAATAATTTACTAATAAATATCCAATTTATTGCTTTCATAAATAATTATAAAAGTTTCTTTGATTTTACTACATTCAACTACATTTGGTAAAAGGGGATGTCATGTATTGAATGCCACGAAAAACCTCATTGGCACCAACAGGTACATTTCAATCCACCTTTATGAGAATGAAATTATTAGATAGAGGAGAAATTACAAATGATTATTAGCAGTTATTACAGAAGTGATCAGAAGAATACTAGAACAGAGAAGAATATATAGATTCAGAAAAGCATCTTTATAGAAAGGACTTGGAACAAGAAGAGAGACTAGAGTTTACAACACTTTGTATATATTCAATTGATGGTGGTTATCAAAAGTCCGCTGAATATAATTTGAGTTCTATCCTCTCTTGAGAGTAAAGATAGACACCAACACAACAATAGTAGATATTTATTATTCAACTACATAGTAAAGTCATGGAGGAATTAGTTTCTAAACTAATTCCTCCACAGTAAAGTAGACAATGATACTCCATTTCGCTTTTATTTGTTCTCCACAATTATATAAATAAAATTGGTGTCAATACCTGACCTGGTTTATAATAATTAGAATATTAATGTACTGCATATTTTTTTCCATCAAAACAAATGTTATGTAAATATGTAGGCACACTGGAGCTTCAAGTTAACACTTAATATAATATTTACACTATCATAATGTAGGTTATATACCATCAATAATGTCAAACCATAATAAGCAGTCCACATATTCTTACTTATACATTAATTATTACTATGAAATATGGGAGATAAAATAAAAGAGCCATTAATACAGAATGTAAAGTGTTTACAAAAAGCAATCGAGAAACTTTCAGGGTGTATGTAAAGAAGTATTTTACATATTATTAATTTACTCTAAAATTAATAAAATAAGCCTTCTAAACCCCTAAATTGTCATTGTTTGTGGGAGCTTCGACCCTTGGGGACTTCTGCCAGACCATGCCGAATTTGTCTGGGAAAATTTGGCCCCCATTGGAGAAATCCTGGCTCCCTACCTGTACTTGACTATTCGGATCATTATTTTGATTAAAATTAGTAGTATCGTATCATTAGAAGACTATAATTCTAAATCTGGCACGGACTGTAAATGGGTAAGACATCGCTGAATTTGACTTTGTCAGTCATTATGATCTATCAGGAATGATTATGTAAGGTTTTTATAGCTCTCTGCATTTGTAGATTTTTACCTGTTAAAGCTACATAATGAATTATCTACATTAACAAATAATATAGTCCCATCTATGCAAAATACAACTGTAAAAATTAATTTTGTGCTGGCACAACAAAAAATGCTCCCTTGAACTTGCGATACATTTATCAGTGAAAAAAATATTAGGTGCCAGAAAAGGTTAGGAATAGATGTTCTACTTTTTGAGATACAGACATAAAATGAGACAGAATAATATATTCCAGTGGCTATGTATTTGACACACATACAAATACTATAATTGAAAAATTATTTAAAATTTTTTAATAAAGATGATGTTGACCGGAATTTTGAAAAATAAACAATATAATCTTAGGCCTATTTGGCATCTGCTGCTGCCAAGAGACTACTACAACCTAAAACCGGTACACACCAAGTTGTATGGCTGTCGGCTGGAAATTATCTCTGGTCTCGGTGAGCACTTGATGACGCGAAGCTGTCTGCGGATTGTCCAAAGTGACTGAGCAGAGCGTGATTGCATTAGATCCATTGTGCACCTCATTGACTTACATTCTTTGGGGAATCGGGCGGGTCGGGCAACGACTGTAGGATGCAATGTATGCCTGGCTTTGGGCATGTAAACTAATCAAAATCTTACAGTGCAATGTACTGTATATGCTAACTAGTAAAATAATCTTCAGTAAATTGAATCAATAAATAATTTTTAATTAATATATTGTGGGATGAATTAGATTTCTTATCAAGACATTTCATGATGATGGCAGGCAGCATGAATAGAAAGAACGAGGCAAGAAATATAAATATACTGTATTTATTCGAATAAACTCCCTGCTTTAAATAAACACACCCTCGAATAAATTCCCCCTTTAGAGTCTCATTTGGAATAAATCTCTCTATAATAAAATCGGACCCCTATCCCCAAAGTGACATGAACAAAACTAATGGAAACAACACAATTCTCAAATCACTATCAACATTCTACTCCAGTAGAATGACATTTTTTCTAACCTGGTTGGAATCAAGAAGTCATTATGTTATGATCACGCAATAACACATTTTGATGGTAATGATGTGTTGTAGTTCTACATTTACAGTGAAATTAAGGGGCGTTTATTTTTTCACCAGAAAAAATTAAACACTTCCCTCGAATAAACACCTCCTCAAAAACCCTTCTCAACAACAAACGCCCCGGAGTGTCAAATTATATATGGTATGGATTCTACTGTACGCAACACAACAAACACCATCACCAACTGCATATTGTCGAAGACGCAACTTTTGAATTTGAATAATAATACAGTATAATGAATAAAAGGTGTAGCCGCATTAGTTTACCAATACCATGGAACAGTATGAGAAATGAAAAATCTCAGCACTTTACAAGGAATAAAATTTGTATAATTATGTAGCAGCATTTATTTATATATTTAACATTTGATTGATTGATTCATTAGCTCTACCTTTCGTCCACACAGTGGATTTCATCAGGAGACTGTACAAATGGGATAGTAACATCTACGATATACAGTAGGCCTACATCAGAGATAATGAGGGAGGCACTAGCAACAAAGTATGCAAATACTAATATTACAAATTTACTCTATATCTTTCCCTTCATAACATAAAACTAAAATTTATGGCATTATGAACTACAAAGTGCACCCTCCAATTTAAGACCCCTCTAATTCGAAACCACTTTTCAAAAGACCCAAATAACAATCTTCAACCTTTTAACACAAAGGTAGCCTTCTAATTGAAGACCAACCCCGAGACTATCCGAAATTTTCAGGTCCCAAAAGTGGTCTTATATTGGAGGGCGAACTGTAGTTTATAATTAGTAATGTACATTCATATTCTCTTAAAATGTTTTTAGTTGCAGACTTTTGGGCGAAGTACCAATATCATAACAATGAATTCTAACCATGATATGCATTGCTCACAATCTCATGTAGAATTGCCATTATTTATTACTATGAAATATGGGAAAGAACATTTAAAGTGGTAATAATACAGTATATAAATAAGTACAGAACCTATAAAAAAGCAGAACGTCTTAAATTTGTATCAACACTAAACACAATATAGAAACACTTGACCACAATACTATGTCACCATTTTTTTGTTGTTGACGTACTCATGTTTAGATACTGTACATGATTCCTAGTCTATTTTTGTTTTCCAATTTCAGTTTCATTTAATTTTCAAATCAAACCATGAAATCTGTGTTAATAATGCACATAGTGAGTAAAGTGGCAACTTGTTGGTTAAGATGATTGCTTTCCAATTCTACTTAAACTCCTGTCAAGGTGTTAGCAGGGTCCCAAGTTGAAAGAACTAATTCCAGAAGATCATGGTTTAATTTATTTTGCAATGGGTGATACCCATGGTCAGCTGACTTCAGGGAAACAATAATACAGTAGTAAAAACATGAAAATAATTATGGGAAATAAGTCAGTGATATTTCATAATACTAGAGATGTTTTAAAGACAACAAAAATAGGCTCCCAGTTGGAACTTGTGTCTACTGCTGGAATAGACTCTTAGATAATAGGAATATCACCGCACATGCATAGAACACACATTATTTTAATTATTTCTAGGGCAGGCACAGGATATGGCATGTAGGATTGGATTGGATTTGATTTATAGTCTAGAAGAAGACTTATTTCCAGTGGGGTCCTTCTGGTGGTGATTGGGCAGTACACCGGGAGACAATCCCCATCTCCTTTCCGAAGAGTGTACTGCGTTCTTTAACGTGCACCATAGGCCATAAATGCACACGGGACCAACGGCTTAAACGTCTCATCTGAAAGACGGTGCGCTATTGTAACTTGTATTTCAGTCTTCTAGCTGAAACACAAGGAGAGGCAGCGATGAGAATTGAACCAGGGACCTAGAGATCTCCACGGGTCAGCGCACACACAGTGGCTACCACCAGATTAGCAAAATGAGGTAAGCTGCTCTCTCAAATGTATTTTGCTGGAAAAAAATTTAAGGACTTTCGTGGCCTATCCTTGGTGTTTGCATTGAAGAAATCCAGTCCAATCACCACCAGGGAATTGATTAAAAACTGTCAATGTATGTCCTACCCAGAGATGATGAATCATGAACCAATTCATAGTATAAGGATCATCAAAAATTATTACATTTCTTCCCCATTTTGGGAAATTAATATATTGTAAATATAGAGTGTAGGAGGGGCCCTAAGTGAGAATTGGACGTAAAGACTCCATGAAATCTCTGAGCAAGCATCCACCATTAAAGTACATTAGAAAAACTAATTTATTTCAGTCAAACCTCTGTCTAAATGATACAAATGTGATTATTCAATGTTTAAAACATCAATTACAAAACAGAATATAATTATAAGATTGCAAATATTAAATCTAATCATATTTTATGCCCGTAACATACATACATTACGGCGCTACTAAATCAAGGCTGGCAATTTTAGTATCTTAATCTGCAGTAGAACTAATTTGCTGCCAAGGGGGAGGAGGGAGGGGTTGCGTTGGCACTTCCCAAAGCTCAAGAAGTACATCACTAGTGACAGTATTTTCAGTTGTTAAAAATGTTAGTAGTATATAACTATACAATATCTGATTTTTTTTTCTTTATCAACCATGCTATATATTCATCCAAAGCATTACTCAATCATCATTTAAAGGTCAATAGAAATGTTACTTCAAGCTCTCCATCAGTAATGTAACTGTTGTAACCATCATTTGGACATATGATAAAACAAGATGCAACCTCACCTGATTGGCTCACTCGTTACTTCACACCATAGAGAATTGTATTCACATAGCTATAGAGAGAAATGTTCCATACACACTAGAGTGCATTGCCTGAAGTATTTAAGTGTCAGAATCAAACTCTAGACCTGGGGGCTCAGTGCAGATCCAGGAATTCAAAATGGGGAGGGATTTTCACAGACAGAGGGTATACCACTTCAGCCCCACCATGTTCGGGTGCTGAGGTATTAGCAAATTTATGATTATGGCACCTCTAGATGGCCAGAGATGGCAATCTCAGACTTGCTGTGAATATAATTTTATTTATTCTCTATTTTTATTCTTAAATTCTGAGGAATGTAGGATCGGCCCGGGCCAGCTGGGCCCCCTCGATTTCGCCACTGGGGTTGACATGAGGAGAGACGTGAGATAACTGAGCTGCAACCACTGCTCAAAAATAAAAATGCACTATACAGACTAATTTATCTTGGCTGAAAATTCAAATATTTGGGTTCAATTTCTGCAAATACCAAGGTATTTTCAAATTACTTGAAAAAAAACCTCTAAAACTTGTGGACCCTTTAAAGTTTAAAATGCATAGCCGTGTGTGAGAACACAGTTTGATACTGATGATTGTACTGTGTACTGTATATGTAAATATATATTGTAAAAATATATATAGGTATTTATTATAAATGGTAACATATATATATATATATATATACTGTCTCTTATACACATCTAGATGTGTATAAGAGACAGATATATATATAATTTAATCAATATATTTATTGTTAAATAATTTATATACTATGTATTCAATAGATATGTGTGCCAATATCTTGCAATTTCACATCAAAATTTGGTTTATATTTCTTGGATTTCAAATGGAGTATGGTAACATTTTAAAACTCATGATTGATTGTTTAATTTGAAAACTGTCTTGGAAGATTAATAAAAGAGGATTGCCTTTAAAGCTGGTGTTCCACATAACTTGAGTAGTTCAAGTTTAGTTTATATGTCATACTTTTATAATCATCCAAAATATACTTTATGGAGAATTGCTAACAAGCTAAATTTATAGATTTTTAAGAACTATAATATTTTTTTCCATTATATATTTTTCAGTTGAACAAGCAGAAAGCATAATTTCATCGCAATTAAACTTTTCACTAAAGCCGGGCTCTCACTACGCACGATGGTCGTCAGCCGTCGTGATTCTATAAAGAACGCAACGCGACACACACATGCACAGCTGATTGTTTTTAATGACGATCCATTCAGACTACTACTGACAGTCACCAGACGGCATTACGTTGTCAATAGCTCACAGGGAGTGGAGATGTATTCATCGTGCGACGGTCGTAAGACACAGTGAATGCCCGGCATAAGCCCAACCTTTTGGATATTATTGCTAAAGCCAGGCTCTCACAGAATCGTACGACGGTTGTCTGTTCCCTTTTAGCGCTAGACGAGATGACGCTGTCTGCTTGTTTGCAGACTGAATGGATCGTCATTAAAAACCACTGTGTGCGCGTTATGCCACTGCGTTCTCAATAGAATCACGCATTTGTGGGACAAGTGCATTCTAGCCCCCCCATGATTGGTTGTTAATTTTTATAATTACTATATCACATGCAAATGAACAATACAAATTACATAAATTTACAATTTAAAATTAAGTAAAACATAGGCAAGTGAACAGAGAGGAACAATCTAAATATGTTTTTGAAAATGTTAACATTTGAGAACTAAATCACATTAAAACAAACAGTATTATATGAGAAATATAACCAACCATTTTAACCTATAAAACAGAATATCCTACAACAAAAAATTTAATTATTGATCAAAATCAGACCATATAAATTCATAAAAATAGGAGGCTTAAGTTTGGGACAACTGAGTCATGTAATTAGAATTTCTTTCACGGTTGTTCACCTACACAATACTACCATACTTGATATACTAGTCCATTGATCATACAGTACGTCCTTATTGTAATAAAAGTAGGCCGAATTCATAACATCATAGTATAGATTATTATTAGAGAAATTTTCAAATTGCAATTTTCTGTTTACATTTAACATGTCTATTATTATTCACTTCCAATAATCATCTTTTTGCCATAAGTCACATAAAAAAATAATATATCTCCTTAAATGCAATAATTTAATTGATTTTCTAATAATAGAAATTTTATTGAATTTATTCAGTTTTTACAGCTATGTACAAATGAGATGGCAAGTGTGAATTAAGATTCTTAAGCCCTATCCAAACTATCATATGCCTGAATACGGTCATGATGACATCATACCACGACCATATATAGGCACATCAAGACTATATATGGGAATACATCGGTTTTTGATAGTGTGGCCAAAGCTTTAGCTAAAGCCAAGTAGAGAAGATTGAATGATTCAAAACTATTCAGAATCATCAAAGTATTTTAAAATTTAGTACAGATTTCTTCATCGGTATTATTTATGAATACGAAACCATGCTTTTGTACCTTAACACTCTGCCCGCCAAACACGGAGATCTCTGTGTTTAGTAACACAACGCTTGACCACTACGGAGATCTCCATGTTTCAGGTTTTTGTACGGAATCCGATAGATGGGATACCGACATGTAATAACAATTTGAACTCTATATTCAGTCTGGATCGTCAGTGTGTTACATTTAAATATAAAAAACATTAGAATGAATATAAAGTCCTGTCCAGACTATCAAATTTTTATTTGACAAAAAAACATGTGACATGCCTAAATATGGTCATGACAACATCACATCATGATCATATATAGGCACATCATGACTATATATGGGCATAAAACCGTTGTCAAAGAAAATTTGATACTTGTAGACAGAGCTTAACTACTCTAACTATAGAGGGAGACAGACCATGATTCAATGTTTCAATTTAGTTTTCGAGTTGTACTCATTTTATTTAAGGCCAATTAAAGAAAAAAATTAGTTTCTCGTCCTAATATTTTGAAAAAAGAAGAATAAAGGCACTTTTGTGTCTACTGGGCTAAGAACTAACTATAAGGCCCCACCCACTCTTGACCGTCACCCTCAATACACTGTACACAATAAAGTAACAAATGATCAGATATAGTGTGATTCGGTCGTGATTTATTACGACAAAAGGCAAACGGACCGTCGCACACGATCGGTCCCTAAATTAATTTCCATAGTAAAAATTCTTAAAAAGTGGCCAACAAGCCAAGCGGCAGGGTGCCGTAGCGTCCTAGTGTATTGGAGGAGGAAGGGGTGGCAGGCGGGAAAAAGAATTTCCAAGGATTTATCGGTGCACGGAGCGAGGTATACAATCCGCAACGAGAAAAGGGGTACGGTTATGATTCCGCACGAGGAAATGCAATAGGTTGAAATTATTATGCCGACGGAGTGACACCAATTTGGGTGTACCTACGCCCCTTGACACAAAGAGTTTCTTCGCTGGTGTCGGAAAATTTATTTTTTTTCTATGAGATGGCAAATCCAAGATGGTCGATAGGAAACAGCTACTATTTTCTCACTTATTACCAAGTAGACACATTGAATGCAAATAAAAGCACCACTGGACATGATTTATACCATATTTATCACCAAACGATCAAGAGAGGAATTTTACTGAATCTGATTTAGGAAGATTTTCATACATTTTGTAAATTAAAGGAATTAAAAAAAAAAAAATGGTACGGCAGAGAGAATAGACGCGCAATGGCACGAGAAACTAGTAATTTTTTTTATTTGGCCTAACATAAGCAGAGCATCTACTACTTTCTTAAATAACAATCAATATACTCTGTCAACATAGGCATATTAGCCTAATTGAATCATTGGTAATTCCTCAAACTTTGTCATTTAATGTTATTTATCAGCATAAAAACATTCAGCAGGCAAACATAGAAATACTGAAAATTATCCGAATTTACAATACAAATGGATGATGACTCAATAAATGTCGAAACATTGAATCATAGCCTCCCTCTCTTTACTCGGAAAAACATTCATTTTATGTTACTTTAACATGATCAGTGCATCTGTTAGTAAATGGATTACATCAACAAAATAAATTTATGCCTTTAAACTAAAACACCAACCTCAATAATATCACAAGAAAATTCAAAATAAATAATCACAAGCAATACACAAAATAATAAAAATACAATAGACATTTTTTAGTGTATATCTAAAGCAAGATCTTTTATAATTCTCATTTTGAAGTTATTGATTTATAATAGTGGTTCTCCAACTTTTTGGCAAATGACCCAAAAACCTACAGCAAATTTCTGCGGCCCACTTCTCAAGACGTTCAGAAACAGATACTCCTAATGGGTATTAGCTGGTAAATAAAAGTAGTGTTTATATGATACAGCTCATACAATGCGCTTTCTTTACTACAGTAAATTATAGCATGATGAAAAAATCTTCAAGAGTCTCGCGACCTCTAATTCATTTGGCAACCTAATTTTGAGTTGCAACTCACAGAAAATCAGAAAATTACTCTAGGAGCCATTAATGCATTCAAAAGTATCCCTCGAGCTCAGGTCGGAGGACCCTGGGGTAAATAACTATATACTCTTCTTAGTGAACAAATCGTCATCTAGTGTATGGAAATATTAATTTCTAAATATGTTACAGTTACAAGTATTTTCTTTCTGTGAGTATTCAGTATTTAGATATTTTCAGTCAGTGTATCTTAACTTCTATTTGTAGCAATGACGGCAAATAGTAGAATATTAATTTGTTCCTTTGGACACAGTGTCAGGTGTTGGACATGTCTAGCAGCAATATTATAATTCTGTAATTTCTGTCAGAATAATTGCAACCGAAGGTCTGTTCTCTGTGCCCCTTGTCTTTGCTCGACCAGCTTGTGTAGGATTTGTTACTCAAAAGTTTTCATTAATTCAGTTTGGCATGAAATATTCTCGAAACACTCAGTGTTAATAAGATTAATGGAATGTGTTTTTTACGGTAGCCCATAAGTGTCACGGCAACAACTTTCGAAATGTCACGGTATACTTTCAAAATTCACGGCAACAATTTTCGAAACCTCACGGCACATTTTAAAAAGTCACGGCACACTTTCAAAATTCACCGCACACTTTTAAAAACTACGGCACACTTTAAATTCAAGGCAACGACTTTTGAAATGTCATGTCAAACTTTCAAAATCGCAACTTCCGCCGTGGAAAGTACAACTTCCGTCGTGAGGCTAACCCCAGAAGTGATAGTAACTTAAACTCTTAAAACTTTTGGCCACCGGCGGGCACATATAGTTGCTAAATACAACCACAACTTCAGTCTGTGCTAGTTCGGACTAGGAGATCTTCAGCCTGGCCTACTCCAGGTACCCCGGTCCCACTTAGTCCAGGCCTTGTTTACGCTAAGCTTGGCCTATGCAGAATCTGCTGTAAAACTCTGGCCTTATAGGCAACTTCTCTAGGCCTGGCTACTGAAGAATCCTGTACTGAATATTAATTATTATTTAATAAATAACTTTTATACAATTACAGTACAATACAGACATATGAGAAAGGTAATATTTAATTGAATTATTATTTATTAGCTTTCCGTCACGCTTTCTCTTCTGGAATATACGTCCATGGCAATTTTTTTTTTTTAAATCAGTAAAAAAATAAAAATGATCAAAAGTCTAAACTTCATATTTACCAGGGCCCACTTTTTGATTGAAGATTAGGAATAAATTAATACGTAGTACAGCTGAAATTATGCTTGTTGAGTCATCATCATAAGTAGCCACGCTCCCTCGGCTGAAGGCTTTAGTTTAAAAAAAGGGGGAGGGGGGCTGGTAATCACACGGCATAGCAAAATACAGTACCGTACAAACAGTAAGACAAAATAATAAGTTAGCTAGGTCCCTGTTTTTTTGTTTTTTTTTGTTTTTTTTTTTCAAAATTAGGATCCCTGGAATATCATCAATGCAAAGAGTAAAGTAATACATAGGCCTATAGCTTGTCTTATTTTAGGGGTAGGGAGGCCGTAATCATAGAAAAAAAAATGAAAAAAATAATGGTCTATAAATCAGGGTAAAACTACTTCACGGGGTACTACAATAAAATACTCTATGAATTTTCCAATTTTAATCGGATGAACAATTATACTGGAAGAGACAATGGGCCTAATAAATCAAAATTACAATTTCTACAACATGACTGCTGATCTTCCTTACTAAGGTGCGTCACCAGTTTGCCCTTTCATAATCATCATGCGTGAGTGTGTTTATGTGATTGCTGAAGTTAAGATTTATCATATTTATTGTTTTATTGCTTTTAAACAAAATTGCCATGGCTATAGGCCTATATTCTAGAAGAAAGGGGTACCAGAAAGTTAATAATAATTAATGATATTAACTTTTCCCATGTCTGTATTGTATTTTGTAATTGCATAAAAGTTATTCATTAAATAATAATTCAGTACAGGATTCTTCAGTAGCCAGGCATAGAGAGAGGGGTCATATTCTGCATAGGCCTAGCTTAACGTGAAAGAGAATGAGGCCTATACTACAGTGTGACCGGGTAGCTGGGCTGGGCATTGGCTAGGTCTGCTAGTCTGACTTATGTAGCCCAGGCTGAAGTGGTTGTATTTAGCGAATCCCATGTTCTCACCGGTGGTCAAAAGTTTTAAGAATTTAAATTTCTATCACTTCCGCTGTGAGACAATCACTTCCGCTGTGAACCTCATGGTGGAAGTTGTACTTTCCACGGCGGAAGTTGTGATTTTGAAAGTTTAACGTGACATATTCAAAAGTTGTTGCCATGAATTTTGAAAGTGTGCCATAGGTTTTAAAGTGTGCAGTGAATTTTGAAAGTGTGCTGTGAATTTTGAAAGTATGCTGTGACTTTTTAAAGTGTGCCATGTGGTTTCGAAAGTTATTGCCGTGAATTTCGAAAATGTGGCTGTGACATTTCGAAATTTGTCGCCACGACACTATTGGGCCACTGTAGTTTTTTTTCTTTTGTTATCCCTGGCTTACCTATGACATGAAGTATCTCTTTACCACTTTCTTTCGGCAACTGGCCTGATTCCATATCGTAGGCCTATATATCCGCTATTTGTTAATCTATTTCTACTGATGTATTCTCTAGACAATGATGCTCACAAACTCGTATGCGCTTTAGTTAATATTTTATAATATAGTTAAAGGCTAATTCATTTCAGTACATCTTCCATTTCAATCTAATTTACTTTTGATAAACTGTTTCAAAATAACTATTAAATATCTTGACCTCATTCTCAGAATGGTTGCGCCCTCTGTCTCTTGCGATTTCCACTGAGGCAAGACTCTTCTTAGTTTATTTTTGGTTTGGTTCTATGAAGCTGCTACTGTATTTCTATCAAATACAGGTCATAGCACACCACACCACAGGGAAGCGATGACTGCTGTTTGTACAACATGAGGGGCAGGGTGGGAGGACATGGGGTGGCAAGCCGAGTAGCAATGCCACTAGGCAAGTCAGATGCGAGTTTCATTTGTGCACCTGTGAATCATGAGTCTGCCAACTACTGCTTGCCAGAAGTATTTAAACTGCAGGAGAGGACCAGCAGTCTTGAGAGAGTCTCAGTTAGATTTACTTTATTTCATCCTTTAGAGTGTTGTGATTCTGGCTTTTAACTGTTTTTGTTGTGTTTTATTTTTTTTTGTTCCAACGAGGTTAGTTTAGGATATATCCTGGTTTAGATTTTCCCCTTTTTGCTTTTCGGTTCTCTCAGCGCATAGAGACCTCAGTATTATATAAGCTATATAAATCCCACTACATATATATACATACATACAAATATTCAGAAAAGAGCAGGAAATTTCCTACCTGTGCTGGGGTGGATCAAGGATTTGAAAGAGGGGGGTTCAACATTTTGCAAAAAAACCCGAAAATGAAAGGGGGGGGGGGTCCGGGAAAATTTTGATTCCTAGATGGCTGGAAATGAGCTTTTCCAACTTCTGAGGTGTCTTTTAATTTCTTCAAAATTTAAGGTTTTACCCCACTTAAAAAAAGGTCAGGTGATTTTATCTCATTTCTTAGGCTATACCATAGAAGAAAATCAAAGATATAGTCAATACATTATTAGTCCTATATTCTAACAATATTGAGTAGTTGGATACGTAGTCTTTCTTATAGATTGATGAACCGATAGGCCTGAAGGACACACTATCGTACATAAATTATTAAGACGTCGAGCCAAAAACAGTGTTTTTAATTGTATTTAATTAAATGCTAGTTGGGCTAAGCCTAGTTTGCGATTTGCCAACCTATGCCAAGGTAGGTGAGCATGCCTTTTGTAAGCCAGGAGCCAGCAGTATTTTGTTACGTTTCTTTACAGAGGGAGGTTCGCCCGAACCCCTTGAACCCCCCTGGATCTGCTACTGCTGTGTGTGGCTAAATTCCGCCATCAAAGGTGGCACTACACTGCACTGCAAGGGCAAGTTTTCCTACCGACCTCTCCCTTTTTTCCCAAAACATGGCCAACACATTTTTTTTTTTTTTTTGGCCTTATTGTTATATTATCTAGGAGATTGTTTATCATGCCCTCTCAGCAACCCTTTTTTGCTTTTTAACCTACTGATTATGTTTTAATAACTTAATGATTAAATAATGTATGTTGCAAGGGAAATAAATTTTATTTGAATTTGACTCCGAGGTTATTTAGAAAGTTAATTTAAAGAATAAACTGCCTCATTTATCAAAATTTCTACAGTTGATTTCGAATGAGGTTCGAAATAGCAAACTTTAATCAATTTTCGTCAATCCGTATTAATCAAATTTTTCCACTGCATAAATCATCAGTGCATAAAATAAATTAAGAAACATATATGTCCAATAGTAATAGAATTATTACCAAATATGTTATTTTTAGATTTTACAATATATACATATACTAGTAATCTTGAAATTGCTTTGATGGAAATTAATAACTGCTATGGAAAGTTTCAGATATTGCGATTACGGGCATATATTATTTTTTTTATAGTATCTTTTGCAATTATTATGTATAATTGCACTTCCTACACAATAGGAATATCTGTAAAAATATTTTCATAAGTTCTGAGCAACGAGTTTCATTATTAAACCAAACTGTGGTTTTAGCATAATTGTTGCCAGCTTGATGATAAATTATTTAATTATTTTATCATAATATATTATAATTTGAAAATGCATGTTTCCCATTGGGTTTTGTGTGTGTGTGTGTGTGTGTGTGTGTGACTGTATACTATAAGGTGTTGTTCATTGGGATTATATCTCAGCCTGTCTCATTTCTACAAAAATTTCAATTTGAAATGATGGGTCTGGAATTATACATAATTCATTGCCAAAGTTACTATCACTCAGTATAGTATAATTTTTCTTCTAAGTATGTACTTTGTATAATGATCGTTGCTTGAACTTTCGCTATATTTTAAGGGGCAATTAACAATGATAAACATTTTCACAAGTGTGTAAACAGCATGCTTGGAGAGGCGTAGGTACCTTTGAACACTTTTATAAATGTATAAAAAATTTGATTTAAAATACTCTGCCATATTTAAAAAACGAAGTACTTTTCATGTCGTATGTGGAATAAACTGAGTACTTTAGGCGAGACTTTTTTTATACCTTAGTGAAACCTCCGCTCACCCCGATAATGATCATTTTGAATAAAAATAAAATTTTACTTTTGGTCTGTTAATGCACCTTCCACCACAAAAAAATTCTAAAAAAACAATAAATAACTAAAAAAAAAATTTTAAAAAAATAAATTATTTTGCCTGACACTACCTTGAAATCTCCCAAAACAAATTATTTATATACCTTCCTTAATTACATAAATTTAAAGCATTTATCAATCCCATCTAATCTGTTTTACCAGTAAAATTTTATTTTTATTTTCTCCTCTGCCTGGAAGCTTTCAGAAAAACCATTTGCTAAATAAGAAAACAAGATTGTATTTATATTTTCTTTCCGAGCTCCTCTGACAATCATAAAAAAAAGTTTTGCTTAAAGTCCATCTAAACTGACATATTCTAGTTACTTTTAAAATGTCATAAAACAATAAAGAATTATATAATAAACATATCGATGACTTTCCTTTTATTTTTAAATAACGCATTTTTCTGAAAAACAAGTTTTAAATCACCCATTTTAATTAATTCTGTATCGCTAAGCATTTTGTGACGACGTTGATAAAAGTGTTTGAATTAAAAATTTAAATTTTATTTGTTTTGTTGTGATGATTTATCCTAAAATAATATACAGGCTTAAGTCTAGAAGCTGTTTTGATTTTCATGATAAATGAATGCTAATTTTAGGAGGGAATTGCTGCATGTTTTTGACGTAGGCCTCATGCACAGCACAACATCGTCTTCAAGTGTCAGTCATTCAAAAATGACGCGAGTCGAGTGAAAAGAGTACAAATATTTCTAGCTCATCACTTATATTTGAAAAGTTAACATAGTGATTTAATAATTGTTTAATGATTGAAATACATAATTATTTAAAAAGTATTATAAAAGTCATGCCTTAGATCCAAAATGAAAAACTATTTATTTAGAGCAGTGTTCCAAATGTTTTTGATCTACATTTTTATGTCCACTTTCAGAGAGTGGGAGGAAGTAGCAGAAGAAGTAATCTTGAAAAACACTTTTCAACTTTTGATTTGTGATCTAGGAGTAACAGTTCTTTCATAAATCAAAATTATTATATCTTAAATCTACTCTATTTGATTGTGTATTTGTTTTTTATTTGTAATTTAGGTTTAAGAATGTTTTAGTTGTATAGCAAACAAAAAGTAAATCAAAATAACTATATTGCTTCATGAATTATTTATACAATTTTCTTCAAATCGAGTATCAGAACCTATCAATCAAGAGGTACATGTAATTCTCAAAAACTGAAGCGTTGGCTAAAATTGTACAGCGTTCGCACTTGGATATAAAATGCAGTAGGTTTTGCTGAGACAGATACTACCAGTACTAATTTTCCCATGCAAAAAAATGGACATTGGAATTTAGGAGCATAAGTTATGAAATATTAAGAAAATTTGTAATTTTAAATATAGAAGATGTGTAACATTATTTAGAACCGGGTCGCATCAACTCAATGTCAATGATAAAAAAAAGAAGTTGACATTTTCGGTAAAACTATGTGTAACCTTACATTGATTGAAGATTTTCATGTTTGCCTTGTATGCCCTAAGGATGAGTGATAGTCTCTGATAACAATTTTTTTTTTACAGGAAAAATTATTCCAGTCTTAAACTGATTTTATTATATAGAAATGTTTTTAATAAACAAGGAGGCTTATTCACATTTGTTTATGTTTGTCGAAAAGGAAGGCTGCCTTCTCGTATATTTTATGTAATGCCTTTTCTATGGGCCTAAAGATTTGAATAATGTCGGGTGTTCATCCAAGCAATTAACGTAACGTAAGAATAGCACATATTTTAATATAGTCCAAATTACATCTTTTGGGCACAAATAGTTTTTGTTTACGCAGTGAACTTCTTCAGTTGACAGCCACCTACAGAATTCACTGCATGAACGAAAACTTGTGCTCAACAAAATCTGTGATAGTCTTAAAAGTGCTGCCTATCTTTGTACTAATTTTATAGTTCAGAAAATTACATGGCTACTTCACTATTTCATGATATATCCTTTGGGCATAAAAACATATGTAATTAAATGTTAAATTAATTACACACAATTATGCATTGACTTTAATGCCTTGGGGAAAACCAGTGAGGCTATTCTTCCTAGGTAACGTGCAGCTCATTCTCAAATGCCTGACAATAGAATTGGTTAATAAACAATGCAAATTAACAAAATTTGCCTTTAATATACACAATAGGCCCCACTGTAATTTACATTATATTACTTGCCTAGAACCAAGTATCTTGAGAACCATCTGGAATCAGTGCTGTTGCATTTTGGTGTTAAAAGATGCTTTTTTTTATTTTATTATTATTATCCATATTCACTTCTATTCACTTAGAGGTTTAACGCGTTTAACCAAATTTTTGGATCATATTTTTTGCTTTCTTTTCAATGAATTTTGTAAGTTTTTAAACCAGTGAGGCTATTCTTCCTAGGTAATGTGCAGCTCATTGCTTAGCCTCAAATGCCTGGCAATAGAATTGGTTAATAAACAATACAAATTAACAAAATGTGCCTTTAATATACACAATAGGCCCCACTGTAATTTACATTATATTACTTGCCTAGAACCAAGTATCTTGAGAACCATCTGGAATCAGTGCTGTTGCATTTTGGTGTTCAAAGATGCTTTTTTTTTTTAAATTATTTTCCATATTCACTTCTATTCACTAAGAGGTTTAATGCGTTTAACCAAATTTTTGGATCATATTTTTTGCTTTCTTTTCAATGAATTTTGTAAGTTTTATATTGTTGTTTTAATTTAGCTAGATGTTATTTTTTCAAATTTATTTCAAATATATGATCCATATTAGCATACATAAATTATATTAAAATTAAAAATCATATTAAAATGATGTATAAAAATTATTGTACAGAAAGCATGGACACACCATATGCCACTGTTTAGGAAGCAGTGCCGAATAAATTTGAAATCATGTACAGACTAATTTTGAAATTTGAAATCATGTATAGGCTAATTAAGAACAATTTATATCTACTCCAATTGTTTTATCAGTATCAAATTAATATAAGGTGTTAAGTCATTATTTTAGAGATAAGGCCTCTAGAGGAAACCTAGGTTGACCTTAAAACAGAATCAGAATATTGGTGCAGAAGTAGCAAACCCCCGCCAAGTACCATTTATACTCCTGGGTGGAGAGAAGTATGTAGATTACTGTACTGTAAGTGCCTAGCTCAAGGACATACTGTAAGCGAAATGCACAGAGAGGGATTCAAACCCAGACCTCAAGGTTGGAAAACCAAACCGTTCCCTTTGCACCAAACCGTTTTTAATAACTTTATGCTCTCCTATGATCAACAGTACCAGATGCGAAAATACAAATCCTTGTATTAGAATATCAATGCTACATGATTTTTTTATTTGATTTTATTTGGCATCATAAAATATATACAGCCCATACAAAATACATAAAATCAATAAAAAGTTTTAAAAATGAGTCCAAAAAATTAGAGACGATACATAGAAATATTAAAATTTGCAACAAAGGAAATTCAGCAAGAAAAAACAAAGGAAAACAATGCCCGGAATGCCAAAAGTCCTAAGGCTTATTTCCAAGGGGGGGTCAATTGAAAATTCACAACAATCAGCAAAGAAACAACAGCAAAGTATAAATATGACTAATAAATATTCAAGTGCGAACATCTCCACCTTCCACAGCTAAAGCAAATTAGGTAATTTTTAAGTTTTATTTTGAAAGTATTGGGAACTTGACAAGATTTAATTTCCAACGGCATAGAGTTCTAATTTTTTATTGCATTAAAAAAAGAAAGTTATAAATGCCACTGAAGTAATGTATAGTATTCTATAATTAGGAGAGCTTTTTCTTGTTTTATAATTGTGGTTCATTCTTTCAAAATTTTCTTTTAAATACACTGGACAAATATTTTGAGAAATATTAAAAACGTGAAATAAATGAAGAACTTTTTAACTGTCTTGAACATTAAGAATACATACTTTTTAAAAAAACGATAGAAGCTTGACGAGTTCCTGAGACAGTTAGCAAGAATCTACGCGTATGATATTGGGACAGCTTAAACTTTCATTTTGGTTTTGCATATCTTCACTGCTTGCGTATCAACTGTACATACTTTAGTGGAAGGTATGTATTTAGATTAGTTTATTGTGTAAAAAACATCGGAAAGATATCCCCGTAAGAATTTGCGTGCATTTTCTGTCAAACGAATCTGGTATTTTACTCAAAAGTGGTTGACACTTGACTCAAGCCATTTGAGATCCTGAATTGCAATACCACATTAATGGAGTAGATTTTTATTGATGTCTATATCCAATTGACAATCTTCACACTAGTAACAATATCCATGTTTTATTTAAGGCCTTTTTTCATTTCAGTTGTACATATAGATAGATTGCAATGACTTCCAATCAGTAACTGTATCTATTAGAATTCACTGCAGGATTAATTTGAAAATGTCTTCTGAAGGGAAAATTTAAAACTGGATAAAAGGCCAAATAAAAAAAAATACTAGTTTCGCATTCCTCGCGCGCATCCAATTTCTCTGCCTCAACAATTTTTAACTTTTTTCCCCCTTTATTTCACGAAATGTACAAAAATCTGGCTAAGTCACATCAGTAAAATTCCTCACTTGATTGTTCATGGTTGGGGATACATATGGTATGAATCATGTCTAGTGCTTCTCTTATTTGCCTTCAATGTGTCTACTTGGTCAAAGTGAGAAAGTAGTAGCTGTTTCCCATCGACCATCTTGGATTTGCCATCTCGGGGTACAAAAAAAGAGTGCCTTCATTCTATTTTTTTCAAAATATTAGGACGAGAAACTAATTTTTAGCTGTTACTTGGCCTAACATAATCATAAAACATTACACATTCCTACCAGGTACATCAATGTAATTCAATACTTTACTTGTTTAAAATCCTTATATCAATGACTTTTATAAAATCATATTTAACAATGATGACCCTGACATTTGCAGTAACTTTTAAAATACAGGGATAACTTGGGTATTAATTATGTTAAGATATAAACCCATCACGATTGAGAATAATAATAAAGACTTGGGCCTGTTGTTTAGGATGGAATAAAAGAGGCCTACTGTTAATCTTGGAATAAGCACCGCTCACGAATACAGTGCAGGCTTGGAAAGCACCACGCCAATACAGTAATTGTTTCTCCTACACTTTTTGCATGGGTTGGGATTTGTTTAGAGGACACCCCCAAATGTGTAATCTTTTGTATTGCCGGCAACATAACACAACAAACATACATACGTTATTTTATGTTATCGTCTAGGTGTATCTTCCCCAAACTACCAGCCGTTAAGAGTGGTTCTACAATGTATAATAATGAAGTTAATAAACGCTAGAATGTTACCTGGTTTTGATGATTAATAATGAGGTTAATAAACGCTAGAATATTACCCCGGTTTTGACAATTTCCTAGTTCCCTCAGCAACATATTGTGGGACCAGCCATTTAGAGTGGTTCTACAATGTGTAATAATGAAGTAATAAACGTTTTGACTTGTCCCTAGTGTTTTGAATTATGAAAAGTGTAGGTTGTAGCACCGAGACCTCCGACGATAATTATTATTACAGTACTATTATATATTTTCGGAAAATATTTCAGCCACTCCAAATCTCTTTCCTATTCTTCCATCTTCCTTTATTCTTTCACAATTTTGCGTTTATTCATATTTTTCATAATTTTATACACTCACATAGTCACTTGTTTAGGCCTAGGCTAGACCTCAGCTATGCCTTATATTATTTAAATGTACAATTTTAATAGATAAGATTAATTTAACATGGACATAGGTAGTAATTCATACTTAAAAATACATTAAATTTAAATGTAAATATAATAACGTTAAGGAATAAATAACAATAATTAAAACATGTACATAGTGTCTACAATAATAAGATTAATATTTTTCAATCTTATAATCAATTTTATATAGCCAGAGTTAGTATTGACCTAGGCTACTATGGCTAACGACAGGTACGCTTTCTCCAATATAAAGGCTTTTTCTATGAATGGAATGACCTGTACGAAACACGATCTCCCAGTACAGTTACGAAATATCCTAAAGATACAAGAATACGGTGCTTGTTGCTGGCAGCAAATGTGTTAAGACGTTATATGTTTTTTGCATATGAAATGAAAAATAGATAAATCACATAAACATACCCATATTGTACTCATTTGTTCAGGACGCAATGAACTCATCTAGAATCAATGTTCAGTTATATTTTAAGATAAAAGTTAACTTTTTAAACCTGGTACATCAATATGAATTTCCAAAATGGCAAATATAATAAACTATGCACTATATAACTGGTAAAGTAATTATAATAATAATAATAAAGTAAGAACTTATATAGCGCCATTTAAAAAACCGAAGTAATTATCAGTGGCGCTTCATGTTATTGTTGGAATAAGTGCGTTTTGAGTGATTTTTTAAATAAAG